>NC_068992.1:50692123-50701629 GCF_001194135.2 Octopus bimaculoides
ATATTTATATATATTCAAATTACATGAAACATACACTGATACACACACAAACGACCAGACGCATAAAGCACACACAAACACAAACAAGAGAAATGTTGACAAATTGAGAAAATTATGTCTGACTTACTTTGCAACTGAGAGTAACACGTAATTAATTTGATTTTCTATTTATATAGATATGCCTGACTGCTTCAGACATTGCCTCGCATCATTTTAGTTTAAAAATGGTGATTTAAAGCATCTCTAGAGTGGTTATTATGTCTGTCTTCTTCTGACATTGGTTGCTTCCTTACTGATGGTGTTCTTATTCAAAGTGCACTTGTTCTTGTCGTTTCTTATAACGCTGATGTTATGTTCAGGAAATGGTTATATCTATATTTATATAAGTAGGCATATATGATGTATGTATTTTATGATGGATGTCTGCATATATATATTGTGATATAACTACACACACACACACACACACACACACACACACACACACACACTCACACACACACATACACATATTGATATATAAAGTAGGAATGTAGGAATGCTGTTAAGCAAAACACATAGTCTATATATATATATATATATATGTGTGTGTGTGTGTGTGTGTTTATGTATATATATGCATATATATATATATATATATATATATATATATATATATATATATGTGTGTGTGTGTGTGTGTGTGTGTGTGTGTGTGTATGCATATATATACATACACACACATATGTACATGTATACACAGATAGGTATATAAATATATATACGTAGATACAACATATATATATGTATGCAATTATATATATATGCACACTCACACACACACACACACACACATTAACACATATTAAGAAGTAGGTATATTGAGACATAAATGCATGTATACATGAACGGAACAATTAGAATGTAGCAACCGTACATTGCAAAAGGCAAATACAACAATAATAATAAGAACAATAATCTAAAACACGAAGGAAAATCATAATGGAAAACAAGTCACGACACAAAATATTAGGAACTGCAAGAAAAAATCTATAGATAGGTAAACATTATATAAAATAATATAAAAACAAAAGAATCTCACAAAATATGAGTGTAATAATTTGTGATAAAATCTAAATGAGCAAATCTCCTAATATTTATGTGTTCCCATGTCTGACATGCTTCAGTGAATGTTCAGCCTAGAATGACATTTTATTAATCCAATACACTAAAACGAAATAGAAGCTAATTCTTGGTGTGGAGTTTACGTAACTAATGACTTGTTGTTGGTGGCTAAAAACTAAAACTTTTAGCTTTTGTATTGTTTCATTCTGCTTCTTTGTCGTATAAATAACATTCAGCACAAGAGTGATGATCTCGTTATACTATATTACCTTCATATCAAAGTTCTGACGGCAGGCAGACATTATGTCAGGTTATATCTACGTAGAGCCGAACAGGAATTGGTAGTGGATGTAAATATGCATAATGTACAATATATGACATTATATAACATATGTGTGTGTGTGTGTATGTGTGTGCTTGTATTTGTATGTGTAAGAGTGTATATACATGTATATGATTTATGTAAAGTAAGTATCCTTGTATGCATTTATGTACGCACATATTTATACATACATACAGACCATGTGCGAGAGAGAGAGAGAGAGTTATATGCATATTCGTTTTATGTATACGCGTATATGTGTATATATATATATATATATATATATATATGTATGCATATATATTTCTGAATATTTTCATACGCCTGAATGTGTGTGTGTATCTGTATGTAGTTATTCTGTACAACTCTGTAGGCAACATAAGTGACACTATGCATCCATGCGAATATATAAACGTACAACATACTCGCTTATACACACATTTGTCTGTGCGTGCATATAATCTCCACGCACATGCATACATATATCTATATACATAAGCGTATTCAAATGCATGTCTTCATATATTTGTTATCCTTACATCATCTCTAAAATACGTCATAGATATATGTGTGTGTGTGTATAAATGTATAAATCTATGTCTATGGTATATATTTATATACATATTCATATGCATTTATTTGTCTCAGCTACTAATGCAGGCAGATATATTAATGCTTGGTATTCTCTGGTTTTCTATCTCACTGTTAGATTACAACATCGTGGATCTATCACTAAATTTACTTTTGTTGTTAGAGGCAGTTTACTAATGTCCATGGACTACGTCTTTTTTCTGTCAACATTCATCATGTCAAATATCCGTTTAAAAGTTTCTTTTACGTTACACTCAAGAATTATTCTCATTCATTCTATTCGTTTGTTTAACCTTTTGTGTTAATTTCTTTTAATTGTAGTTCGTTATAAAGCATAACGAATTGTTAGGTGAGTTGTTAATATTTCACGAACCACATCGTTTATAGGGTCTCTCTACCAACGGCCAATGCAAAGCTTGTACAGATATGAGCGCATTGGTAATGGTCTAAATATTTAAACAGTTTTACGGTCAAACTGGTTAATTGCGTAGCAGGTAATGATAGCATATCTTGTTAGTAAAATAATGTACAAGCATCTTTTGTACAACAATTTGTATCCGTAAATTACTTTATTTCCTGCTTGTTACGAATAGAAATGTGTTAAAAAGAACACGTGTGCTAAGTAAATGACGTGTTAGGAAGATAGTTAAGATTTATTAAGAAAAAGAAGATAGATTTGTTATGAATAGAGGTATATTAAGGAAAGTGATATGTTGAGAAAAGAGGTGTGTTTAGGAAAGTGATGTGTTAAGAAAATGTATGTGTTAAGAAAAAAGGTGTGCTGAGCAGCGTAATGTGTTCTATCTCTGTTATATATGTTAATGTATGAAAACTCTGTAATAATAGTAATGCAAATAAACCGGTGCGCATTTGCATCGGTGAACGTTCATTCAGATGTGAAATCTTAGAATAAATATGATTGGATAGAAGGAGGAATGCAAATTCTAAAGTTTCGCGTTGCTATATCTGAACTAAGAGTAGAAGTATTTGAAGTAATTCCTTAGTTATTGTAACCATGCTAAAAACAACTCGGCTATTAGAATTTACAGTCCTCAATGTATTCATATTTCCTTATAGTATGAGGAAGACTTGATCTACTACGGGAATGTCTACTCATGACAGAAAACCTTGACGCTAATGGATGGATGTATGATAGGAATATATCTAATATAACAAAAAAAGTTTATAATTTTCAATAAACATTTAGATTACCGTTGAAGGGCTAGCAGTGCCCGTTTGGATCTTATATTACATGGTCTTATATTACATCTGTTACCATGACACTTTGTTTTATTCTTCCATTCAGCGTGTGAATCACTGCATTGTCAAATCCATCCGGTAGAAATAGTAGCTGAATATATGAAATTAAACACTATTGTTAGTAACGATACGAAGTATAAAGTATTGTATAATCAAATCGCAAATATGTTTTAAAAACATAGAATAGTAATGTTTACCTAGTTTTCATCACACATTTCTTTTAGATAGTTCCTAGGGTCAAGCAGCAGAAGCAGTATCGCTAACAGCAACAGAGACAACAACAAAGATAACAACAACAGTTCATCTCAAACTCGTCTTTGTTTTGTTATGAATTGTTGCCGTCTGTAGGGGACGTTTCCTGGCATTAGATTTAGAAGGTATTGAAGACGGATAGAAGTGGTTGTAAAAGGTGCATTGCAATATCAATGTTTCTTTACTTTCAGGGGTCGAAATTGACACCTGTGCATTACGGGATATTCGATGGAAGCTAAAACAATGTAATCTATCCAAATAGCCCCTCAGGATTAAAAAAATCGCTGCAAAACCGGTGATGTATAGAATTACCAAAGCAACAATTATACAGTGATACTATTGATAGAAATTACTTTCAACGAATGAAAAATAATCAATCTTACTAAGATTACACTATTCTTTAGAGAAAATCATGCAAAAATGATATCATCATTATTTTACATTTATATTACTGTTTATTTCATTACCGTGCTACTGTAGTTTTTGGTGACATTAATATTATATTTCTTGTTGTTGATAGAATTGTCAACGTTGAGGTTTCTTGTCCTCTCTTATTTTAATAAGCCTGCCAAATTTAGTAAATTTGCAAGCACCATATTTTCCGGCATAGAGGCCGGCGTATTATATAGTGTAAACATACAGTTTAAACTTTTCAAAATCCTCCTCTATTTCACGTGGAATTTCTCATCCTCCAAAATTATTTCCTTATGCTATTACACTGTTATGCTGCGAATTACAAACATTATAGCAGCGAAATTTACGTAGCATGAAATTTGTAATATGTTGAAATAGAACTTTGTACAACCAATAGTGAAAAACCATTGATCGAATACATGTACTTATAGACATTGGAGTATTCCAGTAAATAACAATACTACGATTTAAACAGGGCGGGGGAATCTCACATATCATTTGTTAATTTTCTGTATCCGAGTAGTAACTAATTCGTAGTTTTTTTGTATGTGTTTCTTATACCACGAATCATAAATATGAAAACAATAATAATGATAATGCAAGCACAGAGATGTGCTAAATATAATTATAAAAGGAAGATATCGGAGAAGAGATGATGTCGGCGGAGGAGAGGGAAAGAGAGAGAGAGAGAGAGAGAGAGAGAGAGAGAGAGAGAGAGAGAGAGAGAGAGAGAGAGAGAGAGAGAGAGAGAGAGAAACGGGAGAAAAGAGATAATATGGTTCCAGAAGTAGTAAAACTGCGAAAATTCATTTGAAATCGTGAGAAACGATGTAAAACCTTTAAACTGCTATTATTTTGCTCAACAATGGTTGCATCGAAGTTGAGTTAACAGTTCTTTTGTCTAATTCATTCAATGAAACGATGTTCATTCGAGATCAATAGATTTGTCAGTAAATTGGGATGTAACAACTGAAACATTAAAAAAGGAATGTGAAATAAAATAAAGATGGACATAAGAAAGCAGAGATTATCTTCAGAAAACTATAACTCTTTATATTTATCTGTCAGTCGCCTTTCTTTCTATCCACAACTGACTATCAGCATAAGTTTTCGAGTGTCCGTGTATCTGTGTCTTTGTACATACATATAAACATAAATACATACATATACACATACACACAGCTATTTATATATACATACGTCTGTGTGTGTGTGTATGAAATAGATTGCGGCAATGTTGTTGGTTGCCGAACATTTGCAGTGAAATTCACCATCTGCGCTTCTCTTCTTCAAAATTCTGTGAGAGACGAACTACACACCTTCTAATTTCCCCACTTCTTCTCAAACAGACTTGCATTCAACTTAATGCCAATAATTCGGATTTACCGTTTTTGTGTTCCGGGAGAATACTAACATATACCATTCTTATTATAGTCATACTTCAACTGCACCTGTACCAGCCAAGTATGAGCTATCCTTTTGTTTAAATATGTATAGGGTACAATGTGATCACCTACCTATTTTTATGCCCGTTTAACCTTTTATTCTATACATACACATGTATAAATACATGGACATACGCATACACACACACGCGCGTGCGCATACACATCAGAATTTTTGATTAGCCGTACGATTTGAAGCAAGACAAGAAAGTTCAAGATGAGAAAGCGTCCTTATTTTCATCCCTTTTCAAAACCCTTCTCAATAGGACACAAATAGAGAACAGGTTGCAGAATTAAAACATGGACAGAAATGCTAAAAATTACTTTCAAGTTAAAACATTAACAATTTACTTCAGTCAACCAGGATTATTAAATTCATGAATCCTAGTTCATCCTCATTCGTAGATTTAAAAAGAAGCTGCTTCTAATGCGATCCAACGTACATACTTTATTTTCTAACTCACTTTTATATATTTATTTATTTTTTAATGGAAATTTTTATCTGTGCTAAACGTTATCCAGGCCATGTAAAAGTCCTAACTTTTACAAAGCCTTATGTCAGTCGTAATAATTTAAAATTATTATCCCGAAAATAAACTTACTCAAATACATTTTTTAACATACTTTATTAATTTCTAACATAAATCCTTCAAAACAATATACCTTATATATTTTCATCTTTTTTCTTCTGCTTTATTTCTATTGTTTTTCATTTTACGAAAGTTCTGCTATTTCTTTGGTATATTTTCCCTTTATTTGTAATTTTATATTAGAATAACTTCAGTTTATATTTACAATACATCTATCCATATTTCATTGTCAAACACTTCATTATTACATACGTATTGATATACCTTCATAATAATCAATGTTGACCATCCTCTTGAATTTTGGATATTTTTATGCGTATATACATACAGGGAGGAGATATATTGTTTATTTGTATACACTTCACTTAATTTATTATTTATTACTTATTTGCTCGTACACTTAGGTATTTCTTATTTAGTTTATCTTTTATTGATTATTTGTATTCACCAGTAACTATTCTTATTATTCGCTTAGGGATACTCACTCCATTGCGTTTATTTTTAAATTCTCCCTTATCAATTCTTTCAGTTCTAATCTTAGTTTAATAGTTTTATTTATTTTCATTTCTATTTCCCATCATTATTTCTGGCTTTTAAGAATTACCATTTATCATTTACCATTTATCATTTGCTGTATATCATTCATCATTTACAATGCATATCATATCATTTAACCATTTCCGAAAATTCCTTAGATTTCCATAATTTATCACCAACTACATTATTTTGTATTATTTTCATTGTAGGTTATTTCTTATTTCAACTATTTCACACTAACCTTTCACATCCCACACTTTAAATTTATTATTTGTTTTATATCTATATTTTAAATTTCTCTTCTTATTCTTTTATCATATACTTTAGATTTTACTTGATATATTTTATTATTATATTCTATTAATCTATATATCTGGTCTATACTCTTCACGTCTTACATGAAATATATTATTCCGGCTTCTACTAAATTTATAACTTATTTTTATGATACATTTTCGTGCCCATTTATGCATTGGTCCGTTATATATTTTCCTTTACGTCAAACTTTTAAAAAAATATTTAAAAACACACACAAGACATTTTCCATTCATCTTATACACGAAAAACAAAGAGTTTTCCGACACTCTGAAAATATTTAATTCTAAGGTTATAAATATGAAACACATTACGGACTCATCCAGACATAGATATAACCATAAATCAGTTTCTTATTTTCGCATTATTACGCAAAAGTAAAGGTTTCTACCACACTACATAGCTACGTTGATATATTTATCTACCACAACCTCAAACATTCTGAATATCTGTCTCACAAGCATCCACTAACTTGGCCTTTACTTTCCGAATTAATGAAGGTCATCACTAATGTAGCTGACGTAAACCCAGTTTTTTTTGCCATATTTTTGATGAAATACAATGATTTTATTTCATAGTAAAATACACTTTGTCATTGGTGGGTTTCAGGAACAGAAATTATCATTAAATTTTCATGTAAGTTTTTAATTTGTATGACTTTAAATAGGAAGTTGTTTTTATTATCATAGAAGTGGGAGCGATTTCAAGAGGTTTGGTATGAAAGTGGTTACGCCAAGGATGAGAGCAAGAAAGTAGTTATATAGAGTGATGGAAACACATCTCTTGCAGTGTTGTGTTTCTCAGGAAGATATTCCTTATCGACTTATTTATTTACACAAAGGCCGTATATTTAATGGGGGTGAGCAGAAATTGTATTCTTTTCTACCTGTGATTAGACTAATGAAATTTTCGTTGGATTTAAAGTGAACCAATATGAACTCCACTACGAACTGGATAGTAATCTCAATCTGATAGGAGCTTTCCTCTTCATGTACGTTTTTCGAAATAATACATTACATTATCTCAAGAGGTTTGATATTTTAAACATTTATTCAATCTCCTTTACTACATAGCAGTAATTATTTCATTGATGATAAGAAAAACTTTTAAAACTTTTACATTTTAACGAAAAACTCTGCTTGAAATCTCAAAGGGATTTCGACGTGGTATATAATTTAAAATCTAAAATTCTAAGATGTTTTATTGATTTATGAAAATAATAATGTTCAAGCTTATCATCGCCGAGAGAGATTTTATGAGCCAACTGATGTTTCATACAATGCATTTAATAAGACGTACCATTATGAATTAACCAGGCGTGGAAAGTTCTGATTAGAATAATAAATTAGTTTGCACTCTGTTCCATTTATTACCGAACGATAAAGGCATTTCAATAAGTACAAAAGCCTAAATGAGTATGTCTTTAATTAAATCTTCTGCAGGTTAAGCAGAAACACTGATCTCATGAAATTGATTAACACTAATCGCCAGATATGCAATTTCCTGCTTTGGCTGATGATAAAGAGTAGGGGTGGTTCCATTTGCTTGTGGGGTGTAAAGGGGCATTAATTAAAAGTAATTCTTCATAAAGACAAACCCACTGGGAAAGTCTTTACAGAGTTATTTTTCTGCGAGAAATAACAACCAAATCTATTGTCTTGAAAATCCCATATTGGATCATGTAATCTCAGATGCTGTAGATCTGCGAAACTGAACAAAACTTAATTGAAAAGAAAAGAAGCTATTTGTGTCTATTATTAAAAATATTTATTGAATAGTGTTGCTCAAAAGCTAGACAAAAACAACAACTAAAACGACTTTATAAGATACACCAAAAAGCAAAACCTACCTGTCGGTTTTAGGGAGTAAAATTTGGGATTCAGGCACATATTAAGAGTATTCATAATATCTGAATCATTGACACCTAGGCTTATAGTGTCAGGCGTCTAAAAGTTTCAACTATTCAATCGAAAATCACAAAAAAAGTGTTGCTATTATAACGAATATTATATCATACATATCGTAACAATCCTCTTTCACAAGCTAAACTTTTAGTTTCAGTGACAAAGTAAATCAAATTTAAATTCAGCTTAAAGTAGAAGCCATCTTCTATTCCTTATTAGGAGTGATATTTATCCCTTACGAAGCATAATATTTCACAAAACACATGTATTTTATATACAAAAAGGTATATGTTAATAGAAGACGAAATTGAGTATTTTCATGTATATGATAATTTTCATGGCATTAGTTGGGAATCGATATTATTCTGAAGCTTGTGAACACAATATGGCTATATCCATAAATGTATTTTTTATTACTACATGACCACAGAATTGGAAAATTGAAACCGTATCTCTGGCAATAAACGATAAAACAAGATGTTCAACGCACTACAATTTATGTATTCACGTAAATATGTAAATTGCTGCTATGAAATATAAGAACATATCGTTGCTGAATACGTTAACTTCGATATTTTTGCATGGCTGTGTGGTTAACACGTTTGTTTCGCAGTCCTGTATTTTCGACCTGAGATGTACTACATGCCAAATCGTAATATTTTTGCTCTGATTCAAAATCCATTTTTAAGTGGGGATGCATGCTACCTTTTTGTATCAATATTACCTGTGTCGCTCATTATACATACATACATTTATATATATATATATATAT
>NC_068992.1:50701770-50703466 GCF_001194135.2 Octopus bimaculoides
ATATATACAGTGAGAATTGTGAATTGAGAATTTAACAGGTTAAAAAATGAATTCTAACACAAAAATAGAGTCAGCTTATCCTTTACAGCATCCTCACAATTTCTTTCGACCAGATATAATTTACTGGACTTTATTACCTTGACGATACGGGAAAGTGACTTTCCAAGAGTGCTTTGGATTGGGATCGAATCCGAATCCCGGGCATTGCCGAGTAGGCGCCTTCATAGCATAGTGTTATTTCGTCAGCAGTGAATATCGAGCAACAGTTTGACGCAGAACGTAAAGGGACATACCTCAAACCATACGTTCGTTCTAACATTCTAATGTTTTGTCATCTACGATTTCTTTGTTTTATTATTTGTTCGTAAGTAGGAAATTGTAAAATATCTTACTATAGAAACTATAATACTTACAGCTACACATTTGTCTTTGTCTTTGTTTCAAGAACAAACCAGTATGTACATTGGGAATGGGTCTAAGTGATTGAGTGCTTAATTCTATTAGATAATTGGTGATTATTTTTTCAGGGTCTCACAAAAAAAAGAAAAGCGAAGTCAATTACAGATTAATTGCAAAGTTTGAACTCAGTCTGTCGGATCTAGTTTATGACATAAAACTGAAAATTATTGACTTAATATAAAGCAGGAATTATTGAATTATTATGCAGACATACTGATTTATTTTATTAACAATCTCTTGAAGTCTATTTGGGGAAATAACGAAATATAAATCTTAGATGACAGATGGTTATCTATCGTTAAAGCAGTTTACAATAGATACAGCATTATTCATTATCGTCTCAAATTTCTGCAATCTTAAAGGTGAAACAATTTTTCAGCTGGCCTCTTATCTATCACTGCTAGATTAGCGCTGTTTATCTTGATTCACTATAACTATTGGTAATGCAGAGCTGATGGATTGTGTGATTGTTTATGGGAAGGTGAACTCTTATCCATTCCTCGCATTTACCATTCTGACAAACAGATCAGTTAAACCAGAGAGCTACAGCAGCAATGACACATTAAAACTAAGCATTTCGTCGTTACTACAAGTCGACACCTTTCTACTGATTGTATATAACTCTACCTCAAATACGTATTGGAGACAATGGACGTATGGAAAGTAAGAACAATTCTATTAAAATATGTACGTAGAAAATAAGAGTACAACAGTAAGCAATGAACAATGTTGACGATTCAGGCAAACAATACTGAAGGAGTATATAAGGTTGGGAGCTGGCAGAGGCGTTAGCACGCCGGGTGAAATGCTTAGCGGTGTTTCGTCTGTCTTTACGTTCTGAGTTCAAATTCCGACGAGGTTGACTTTGCTTTCATCCTTTCGTGGTCAATAAATTAAGTACCAGTTGTGTACTGAGATCGATCTAATCGACTGGCTCCATTCCCCAAAATTTCGGGCCTCTCGCCTAGAGTAGAAAAGAATACTAAAGGAGTATATAATTATATTTGTGCTGAAAGTACTCTCTGGTGCTACTCAGATTTTCACAATTCTTTGCTGATGCCGGCAACTTTGATCTCGTAAAGAATCGCGTAACACGAAGTAGTAATGGAATCTAAAGTCTCCAATAAACAAATTATCGCTATCTATCTATCTATCTATCTATCTATCTATCTATCTATCTATCTATCTATCTATCTATCTATCTATCTATCTACTTAAGTGTGTGTGTACATATACA
>NC_068992.1:50704114-50705126 GCF_001194135.2 Octopus bimaculoides
TATGACTGGACATAACAGTTTACGCTAAGTAGAAGCCCTCAGCTTCCACCACAGACAGCTCTGGAGTCTTGTGCATGCGTTTCTCTCTGTATATAGAAATTTTATCGTTATGATATGTGGTTTGTGTCTGATGGTTATGTTCAAGGTATTTCTCAACATACGAAACTATTAATAACACATTTGACAATACTGAGTCTATTAAATGACAATAAAAAAAAATAATAGTAATAATAATGATAATATATATACATATTTACACATATATGCGTGTGTGTATGTGTGTGTAATTTTTCAATATGTACAAATAACACGCAAAAAAAAAAAAAAAAGTTACCAAGGTAGCAAAAATTCACGTAAGTGCCAAGGATGATACAGCCTACTTATAAAAGTAGAAATTCCAGGGTTTAAGGAAATGTTTTTGTAAATCATAGATAAATTAATTGAGTAAAAACGCAGGTGTTATTCAATAAGTCTGTGTGTATACAGACTGAAGAATGGCACTTCATTTAGAGAATTAATATATATATATATATATATATATATATATATATATGTGACTGTATGTATATTTATATACATTCATATATAATTCATAAATAGATTAATATGCAAATATAGCTGCATATATCGTTATAAATGTAAAGTACCTTCCAAATAGCCCGAGTTTTTTTGAGGTTGGATAGAGAGCGTGTGTGCGAAAATGTAACGAAAATCCTGCGTTCTTACATATACATGTGTTTGGTTGTGTGTATGGGGGTGCGTGTGTGTGTGTGTGTGTGTGTGTGTGTGTGTGTGTGTGCAATCGAACACATAGCCACTACTTTCACTATAAAATATAGAAGTGTTTTGTTAGTAAGTAGATTAACAGCAACATAAATGTTTCAATAGATGCATTAAGATGTCCTGTTGAAATGGTCTCATATATATCTGAAAGTCTGTTATTTTTTGTATCATAAAAGTACATAAATGGATATACGTTTACACGTAAATGAATATACATAAAATTAAAGCA
>NC_068992.1:50705275-50707313 GCF_001194135.2 Octopus bimaculoides
TATCTATCTATCTATCTATCTATCTATCTATCTATCTATCTATGTATCTATCTATCTATCTATCTACATATGTATTTACTTATATATATATATATATGTGTGTGTATAGATACATATATTAAAAAATATTTAACGGTCCATAGATACACACACACACTTATATATTGTGTGTATCAATGCATGTATGCATTATTCTTGAGTGCTTGTAGAACCATCGAAGATAAGATGCTTCTTTTTTATATGTTCCAAGCAATATTATTTCTTTTATGCTGTACGCATATTTTGATGGAATAAATCCTACTTTCTAGATAATGTCTTTTTGCTTCTATATTCCAGTTATTTATCGTCCCTTTTTCCTCTCCTCCCTAAACATCTCGTCTTCAATGAAAGATATTATTTCTTTATTCTCAGTGTGTAGTTAAACTTAAAAATTTCTACTATCAATAATATAATGATCTGAGTACTCGAAGCAGAAGTAAATTTATTTCAAACTACAGTGACTCATAGCCTGACCCTTACAAATGTTGCTGAGATTACTTAAACTATATTAGAGTTGGAATATTTTTGCTAAACTCTGATGTACAGGTAACCTTTTACTGCAAGCTAATAAATCACGGGCGACTTGCACAGAGAAACACATTTTTAGTGTGTAATAATTCCTTTTACTCAAACCGTAATCAATATCGATTATCTTCAAGCGTAGACCTCTGTACATTAAGTAAAGCAATGCACTATATCATATGTATTCATATAAGATAGCAGTAAATATCAGGTCATCTTGAATAGTTTTATAGACAATATAATCATCTAATGTCTCTTTCGCAAGTTCAGATCATAAACAATATAAAATATTCCAAAACTGCCATTAGATATTGCAATAGGAAATGTTTGGTTAAATGACGACTTATTTGTGGGGTTCATTTTTATCTTTGATTTGTTAATCTTAATTTCTGTTCAATCCTGCGAAATAAAAAATTGTTTAATAAAAGCTGAACTTCATCGAAGATATTCCCATTGTATTCAATCAAGGAACAGAACCCTACAGTACGAAATAAATACAAAGAATACTTTCCCTAAGATATGATATTATGTGCCGTTAAATATTGTATCAAACATTATATTACGTCACTCATTGAAATCGCTGAATTTTCAAAAATGGCTTCGCTACAGTTAATTTATAGAAATCATCTAATGATGTCCTACGTGTTATATTTACATTTTTTAGAGATAAAGGAAGGAGGAACAAAATGTTTGGTTACTCTGACGGATGATAAAGCCGAGTTAATAATATCACATGGTGTTAATGTAAATCATGATTCATTATTTTAGTGTTGAATAAAAAAGTGAATAAAAATCCACATAACAATGTTCTGGAGTAATCCGTAATTAATTAATGGACTGACCTATCACATACAACATGTTTGTCTAAGTATTAATTCCGTGCAGTAGTGTGAGTTGGTAGTTTAATAAAATCATGACATATTGAAATAATGTAACAGAAAATAGCTGCTCTGTTGCTGGATTAGGGTTTAATTCTTAATCATATATAGGAATTCAGATGGAGAAACTGGTAGTTAAATAGGCGTAATGTATTTTGTGATAAATTAAAGCATAGGCGGGGACATGGTGTTTTAGATATAACACGTTTCTTCGAACTGGTTTTTGTAATTTAATTTGTTTCATAAAACATAGCCAACGCACGCTGCTTTGTGATGTTTTTGGATTTCATGGGACAGCATGTCATGGAGTATATTTCTTTTGCGCCGTTGTTGTTATTGTTATTATGTGCAGTTCTAAGAAAGGTCCAAGCTACATATCATTGGTTCGATCTGTCTATCTGCGTAAGTAGTTAACACAGTTTGCTGTGACTCATCAATATGTACATATATGTTATTGGCGTTTTATTGGGTTGCGTTGCTGAGCTCAGCTTTGCCTAAAGTGATTTTAAAACTGGTTGCTTTCTATACCCAAAGCATAACATCCATTAAATATTTGCCTCTGAACGTTACATATATTCATTGTACGATTACATTTATAT
>NC_068992.1:50707323-50709028 GCF_001194135.2 Octopus bimaculoides
TATATATATAACGGAATAAATTTGACGGTGTACTTACTAGATAGAAATATAGCAATTGATTTTATTCTTGCTTTTTATTAAATTAATTTGATTGTAGAAGGATATTGATCCTTTGTGGAAAATGTATGTTTTCACGGACCTTGTAAGGTTAGCCTCTCAAGCTAATCTGTTTCCATATCAGTTTCTCTGTCTCTTTCTCTCTCTTACAGACATATATTTCATTTAATATTTTGAATTCAAATACTTTCACAGCTATCACTGCCCTAATATCTAACCCAATGTCTCTCTTTCCCAAACTAATCCAATTGATATCTCAGCTATTATCATTATTATCAAAGTTCTCTCTCAAACCAGCTATCATTTCTTCGAACTTATTCTCCTCTTCTTCATATCCATCACGTTATTGGATTCCTATTGCTGAACATATATTCCCTATGCTTCGGAAAAATGGGAAATGGAAACACGAGCAAAATTGCGTTAAGTGCTTTAACAACGAAAGTGAAATGAAATTATTACTGTAATCAAGAACTGAAATTGTGTTATAAACATGTATTACCGAACAATGCAGTTCAGAATTTCGAGCAGTTATTGCATACATATTCCATAATTTTATATTCTAGATCTGCTCGTGTTTATCTTCTTATTTTAAACAGTAACCTAATATCTGTATTTACACAATAGAAAGAAATAGATTTTATGAATTTCATGACATTTTTAGAGGATCAACAATATACATCAAATGAAGTGCTGGTAACAGGGAAACGAAATCGCCGACTTAGCTCTTTGTAAGTCTATATTTACTCCACAGGACTGATCTACATTTGTCGCACGAGACTCTTAACAGTTTTACCTAATCTGGCGGCAGCTGCTCAGTTTACAGTACGGCTCCGTGACTGTGGCTCCCGTAACTAATTAAAGTAATTTAACTTGACTTGCGATTTTAGTTACATCACTTTACATTCTGTGTAGAATGTTCGCCGCCGAGGTCGATAAATTCAAATATTCCCTCTCGTCAAACAAGAGGATTTGTACCTACTTAAGAAGCACACACACACGCGCCCATATAATTAGTAGGCAGTCAATGATATTCCGTAATGTAGGAACATCACAATATTTCGTTCCACTCCGTTAAAATACAATATCCATTAGAAAAAAAAAACAGTACAGTGAAGACAAATGCTTCCAAATAATACTGTAACATATTCATTTTAATGCACGTAAAGTTTGTTTACTTAAAGATTTGAAGATTTCGAAGGAAAAGTGCAAGTTAATCAATACAGCTTTGTAGAATCGGAGGAGCATCGGAAGAAATGTCATGCGGTTTTTAGTTACTACGAATTACACCCAAAGGTTGAATTCAGCCAAAATAAATTTTCATCCCTCCGGTGCAAGAAAATAGTACCAATCAAAGAATGATGCCATGTTTTTTCGATTGTCCTTGTTCCTATCCTTTGTGACTGTGTGTGTGTGTGTGTGTGTTTCATATAAAATTAGTGTACATTTAACCACAAAAGAGGTGAGATTAACAGGACACCTTACATGCTAGAAGGAACAGTCAAAATCCAAATCACGGTTAAGAGCAATTTCGAAGGGAATGAAAAATAAAAACATTTACCATATTTTGTTCATGTATGTAGGTTTCGAACATTAATTAACAAATAAATTTAGTAATTTTGAAGTAAGTCGATATATATATATATATATA
>NC_068992.1:50709185-50710753 GCF_001194135.2 Octopus bimaculoides
ATATATTCATTGTTATATATGTGTATGTATACTTACACATTCACACACACAAATATATGTATCACCCATAATCCTTTTCATTGTATATATATATATATATATATATATATATATCTCAAGTAATTCTCGTTTTGTTTATTGTTGTTACAGGATGTGAAAATGGTTCCTTTTCTTCGAATATTGTGAGAAAGTGTCACTTATAGCCATAACGATTTACTTTTGGAAAGGATTTATAAAACAAAAAGTAACTAAATCTATGTAGATGTAAAGAAATAAAACAAATTGCTTAAAGAAAGAAAGGAGCGTCTAAATGGAGTACTTTTTCGTTGAACTAGTTCAATCGTGAAGATAACTTTTGGCCAGGAAATTTCTTTTATTTGACTTAAAGTTTGTTTACAAGGAGCAGTTATATATTTGATAATGTGAAAATGATTTGAAAGTTAAGACAAATCTGTCAGAAACTAAACTATGCCTATTATAAACGAAAAGGAGAAGAATCAGGAAATACGTATTTTATTTTTGTTAAATAACAAAGAAAAATAAAGAGTTTATATAATGGGTTTATATCCTAAATTTAAAATTGTTTTAATGCTTATCTAGCAATAAATAAACGACAGAAACACTGTTTATTACACAGTCTACAGTTTACATAACCTTAAAAATAGAAACGAAATACATGAAAACGTAGTTTCAAATGTTTTTTGAACAAATAAAATGTTGAAATTTATTCTGTTTATTGATTAAAGTAAGGAGAGAATCGCTGCCCGTTTAGCTAAAAAAGTGAAACTATATGGTCAATATTTTTATATTTAGACAAAATTTTTCTATATGATTAGTTTTAACAGAATGTTCCTTGTCTTAAATATCTATCTTTTTCAAAGTAACACGAAACTATAAAGTTAGATGAATAATATTGGCTTTCAGATGTATCGAAATATAGAAAAGAATATTTTTTTCCCGCTATGTGAATCTTGATATGTGGCTCTGTATGTATGTGTGTTTGTGATGCATATATATATGCACACACACATATATATGCATATGAGTATATATAATAACACTGCTGCTGCTGCTACTACTACTACTACTACTACTGATTATGATGATGATGGTAATAATAATAACAATAATAACAACAACAACAAAAACAATAATAATAATAATAATAATAATAATAATAATAATAATCATAGTAACATTTATAATTATTTTTATTGTTATAAGCTGGTGAGCTGGCAGAATTGATCACTGCGTAAGACAAAACTAGAACTAACAACTCGAAAACATTATTCGAGAAAAGCATTTTGTATTGCACGTAACGAATTAAAAGGACAAACGACTATAGTGACTGAAAATGCAGGAAACACACCATGGATCTTTTCACATTACGCAATATGCTCAGTTTCGGTATAATACAGTATACGCGTATAAATGCGTAGTATGTGTAGATGAATGGTCCCAGTAAATTTCAGTTCACAAAATAAATATGTCGTACAGTCTCGAGTTATAAGATTTGATTTATAGTATTAGATGCCATATGATTCAATATATATATATGTATATATATA
>NC_068992.1:50711325-50713157 GCF_001194135.2 Octopus bimaculoides
ATATATATATATATATATACACACATTTATAGATAGACAAAAATATATATGAATGTGTATGTAATTGTTGGTGCGTGTGTGTGTGTGCGCACGCACACTCAAACAAATACAAGCACACCTACATATACATGTACATATAAATGTATATATACGTGTATATAGATATATACATTTGTACACACGCGCGCGTGTATGTCGCAGATTTTGGCACATGACCTTATATTACTTTAGAAAAAGGCGCCTGATAAAACGATTTACACGATGGCCAGACTCTACATGTATTTAGGTTTTCTTCATCATTTCTTATCAAAACGACAGGTAGAAACAAAAATTAAATGCAAACGAAAGAGAAACGATTTCGCCGAATCAGCAATTATATATATATGAGAGAGAGAGAGGGGCAAAAACACATCCAGTAGATACTTACAGCATTATCTGTGCCAAGAAACTGATAAATAATCAGACCTCAGGCAGAATATACAGTAAGAAGTCAAGCGTAATGATGATGAAACCACCTGTTCAGACATAGATAGTGTTCCAGTGATAGGAAAGATAAAAAAAAGACAACATTATATGAATGTGTAAAAGCATGCGAATATGTCTGTGCAAATACATAGATGAATGCAGCTCGGTGCACGTATCTCATTGTTTGTGTATGAGGAGGTGTCTAGTAATTGGTTATAGAGTGGAAGTAATTCTCTGGTGATAAGGTATCATTACAAAATTTTCAGCTTCAAGCAACTTCTAACACCTTCAGATAGTAGCTGACTTGGATAATGGCGATGGATTGAATAAATTACGAAGTTAACAATACAGTCGACATGTTGACAGAAAAATATTTCGAACTCTGTTAAAGAACGATTATAAAACTAATGATGTCAATGAATCAGAAAATAACAATAAAATAAAATAAAGTGCATATATTTATGTCTATGTGTGTGTGTGTGTGTGTGTGTGTGTGTGTGTGTGTGTGTGTGTGTGTGTGTGTGTGTGTGTGTGTGTGTGTGTGTGTGTGTGTGTGTGTGTGTGTGTGTGTGTGTGTGTGTGTGTGTGTGTGTTTATATGTATGTATGTATGCATGAATATATGAATGTATTTGTATGTATTTATGTATGTATGTACGCATGTGTAAACATATATACATAAAATATGCGCATCTTTTAATTATATAATTTAATTGTTTCAGTCATTAGATTGCAGCCGTGCAGGGGCAGCGCCTTGAAGAATTTTAAATCGAATTAATTGACCCCAATATCTTTCTTAAGCCTGGTACTTAAACTATGGATTACTTTTGTCGAACCACTAGGTTACGAGTATATAAACATACCAATTCCGCTTTTTAAGTCGTCGTGGGGGGATATAGATAGAAACAAAGACACAAACACACGCACTCTCACTCGCACACACACAAACACGCACACACACAAACCCGTACACACACACATGTATGCATATATATAAGATAGGGCTTCCTTCTGTTTCCATCTACCAAATCCGCTCACATGGCTTTGGTCGGCCCGAAGTTATAGTAGGACACAGAGAGGGTGCCACGAAGTGGGATTGAACCCGAAACCATGTGGATGGGAAGCAAGTTTCTTACCACACAGCCACGACTGCTTACATATACATATATGTATGCATACACACAAACCTACATACATGCATACACAGAGACACAGAAACCAACTAACATCTCTCTCGCTCTGTGTGTATATATGTATTTTATATGTATGTATGTATGAATGTATCTATCAAGCCAGCTAGCTAGCTCACCATCTCTCTCTCTCTCTCTCTCCCTCTCTCTCTCTCTCTCTCTCTCTCTCTGTATATAT
>NC_068992.1:50713434-50717373 GCF_001194135.2 Octopus bimaculoides
ATATATAATGATATCCATGCATTTGTTTAGATGTGTATTCGTACGTGAATATACCTACACGCACATACATGAGAATTCATACCTATATGCATAAAGACATACCGACACATTTATCATTATATAGATAAATTTCCGCACGAAAATAAAACTATCCCTGCTTAATACAGTTTTATTTGATAGGCAGCGGTTCGACACTTTGTAATAAGTAGCTTTCACAGCAATTTAGTCCAACGAAATATTGTAATTGGCGTGATAACCCCTTCAACGTTATGATTTACTTTGACAGCTGCATGTCAAGTGTTCCTACTTCCATCGCTTGGTCTTAATTGAAATATAGACAACTAAAGAACATCGCAGCGTTTCGTCCACATTTACGGGGTGAAAATTCAGGCCGGCTGTGCGCGGATTAACAAATTTCTGTCATTCAACGACGCTGTATTTCGTATAAATTATGAAAGGCACATCATGCCAAGCGTTTTTTCTATCCTTATTAAAATATCTCTGCTGAAACTGGTTAATGATTCAGAGACAACTATCGATCGCATCTTTCAATGCACCATTTGAAATCATAATTTATTCATTGAATGATATTATAAACCTATGATATTTCTTTCCCATACTAATTAGTAAAGTACACGCTAAGTAATAACTGAAGTTCCTCTAAGCTAGAGGATCTAGAAAGAAGTCCGCCTTCATTATCTGTTGTCGCATAACACTTTCAAAATCGAACCTTGTCACCCATGAAATATCATATATCATGTGAACAATAGCGTATACTTAAATGCGTACAGCTCTAACAGCCACATTGGAGCATGTTGTTCTCTTATGTCTAAAGGTTTGCTTTTATACTGCCAAGTTGAACATACCTATAAGAAGAATGCACAAGGCCAGAGCTGCTGAGATCATTCATAAGTTTCACTATGTTTGTGACAAATTGTTTCAAACCAAACGAAAGCAAGGTTGTTATCTGATAAACTTACAGCAGAGACGTTACGAATTCTGATATAGACATGTCTATATATGTTCTGACACAGACATGTCTATATCTACGTTGATGATGTGTTTTTAGTCTTTTGAAATCATTAATAAGCTAATGATACAGCCTCTACATGGACATCTCACATATTTCCGGCTGCTGGAATAGCAAGCAAATGAAATTTAAATCGCATTATACTGCATTCCTCAATGACATAATGAAATGAGATTTACAATATTGCTTAAAAGATATCCTAATATTTTACTACACTTCATGCTCGTTTAAGAAGTTTAAATGTGAACCATATTAGTGTATTTCTTACACTCTGTATATGGTACCATGATACTTCTGAACATGAACTTTATCTGGAATAGTGACAAATAATAGTTCGCTAATGCGCTACAAAACTTGGTCAAATGTTCGGGTTTCTTTTCTGAGCTTATGTAGCCTCATCAAAGATTTCCAATTCTACGAACGCATTAACTTAAAAATTACACACCATATGAGTTCCGTTACACCTGGCGCAAACATATTTATATTATTGTTTTATCAATGTATTATCCCTCCCATGGAACCTATACACTGTATTTTGCTCTACTGTTGAGTTGTGAAATTGTAGCTATTTCGAAATCTCTACTGACCCATGTCATTTTCATTTTTTTTTAGAAAAAACAGCTATGCTCCTGACCATCTCGGCACTTCGAAATAGCTGCTATCTATGGAACTTATATGTTCACTTCGATATTTACTGACAAAGCGATAGGTAGGAAAAATACATATTGAGTCCGTAATGGAGCAGCGATGTTTACAGTGGCTGGGTTACAAGTAGACCAAGTCGAAGTTCTCAGGGAGGCAGACTATACACAAAAAATGGTTCTTATCAATATAAAAGGCTAAGATCTCTAGGCATTATATGAACAGGCAAAACCTTGAATACTGATATATGACAAAATGAAAGAAAGAAGTCTGAGAATATTAAGAGAAGGTACACAATGGCCTTGTCAGTTGGCTAGCGAAGAGCACTTTTTAAAATAGGTGTATGAAGAAGTTGGAAGGATAGGTTCATAATCACTGAAGCTACTGGTTGTTTCGTGGTTGGTGAAAATGAGAAAAACACAAGGAACCAGAAGCGGGGGAACTAGATAATCCTGGAGGCAAAGTATATATTTAGTTTAAAAGAGCATGAATATTGAATGTTATAGCAGCAATAGCTAGGTGAAAATTGAGTAAAATTAGCTTGAAGCTATTGAGTGTAATTTGTTATTTTGTGGAAAACTCAACTCTCACATCAACAAGATAACTGTACAGTCAATCGTTACATGAACAATACTCTTACGTGAGATTTGTACTTGAAGTTTAACAATTGTCTGTGCGGTACAGCATTTGTAGCAAGATGATCCTGTTGTTCCTGATTAGAGGCGATCACTCACAAGCTCATAGTAAAATAAATTAAATCCAATAATAAATGAAATTAAAAAATGATGGTAATATATAGAAAATATATGTAATATGCTTACAATATATCACAGTGATAAATGGGGATGCATTAATATTATAAAATGCCTTCTTCAAAGGCAAGCGGTTAAATATTTAATTGATTTAATTAATTAATATGATAGATGCATTTCTATTAGACTCTGATATTTAAAAATAAATATCACGAACGTGATCGTTATGACGAGAGGAAACAGTGAGAGAGAGAGAGAGAGAGCAAGAAAGAGAGAGATAGAGAAAGAGAGAGGTGTATAGGAAAAGAGAGAGAGAGAGAAAGAGAGAGAGAGAGAGAAAGAGAGAAAGAGATAGATAGAGAGAGAGAAAACCTAAATAAAATTCGCGCACAGATAAACATTTTAATATACAGGAAGGTGGCAAGTTAGTAAATGCGTTAGCATGCCGGGAAAAAGCTTAGCAGTATTTCGTCCCTCTTTACGTTATGAGTTCGAATTTTACCAAGACTGATTTTGCCTTTCTTCCTTTCGTGGTCAATAAAATATACACTAGTTGAGCATAGGACTAAGTGTGTCCAACTTAGAAAGATCCAATGTGGTATGGGTAGCCTTTTTAGAAAGTTGTTTCATCAGACGACAGGTCGGAAACACGCCTATAGTGCAGTTAACTAATTGTTTAATTATCGATGGTGGATGGCTAGAGCCACATTTGATGTAGACATCATCATTTGTTTAATGGAAATATTTACATTTGCTTCTGCTAAGATTCATATTCCTATCGAAAGAATAAATTCCTTCAAGATTTTGAGTTGACCAAAGATTTTCATAGTGTTTCTCAACTTATTCATACTTTATTCATTCTTATTATGTACTGCTCATTGACCGACCTTCCTCTATAGCCTAATGTTAGCGCATTTTATTTTATTATTGAGGTAGGACAAGATGGTGAGTTGGCAGAATCGCTAAAGCGTCGGGAAAAATGCTCAGTGTTCAAATTCCACCGACGTCGGCCTAAATTTTCATACATTTGGGGTCGATAAAATAACTACCAGTTGTATAATGTAGTCGATGTAATCGACTTACAGCTTCCCCGAAATTGCTGGCCGACAGACAAATTTTGAAATAGTTAATAAGATAGGGTGTAGAAGACAACCAAATCAATCCCAATAATAGCAGTTGCATTGGAACAGCCCCCATAAACCATAGAAATATAAATCTTCTGAACATGATGTATCAGCGAATGCAACTTATGTATTTCTCTCTCTCTCTCGCTCGCTCGGTATAAATACGTATGTGTAAATAAATATACTTACAGGTATATGTATGTATATATATATATATATATATATATATATATATAAACATAGGTATATAAAGTGTGTACATACATGTTTTTTTATATATGTATATATATATATATATATATGTTTATGTATATATATACATATGTGTGTATATATGTATTTTTATGTATGTATATATACATATATTTATATATAGATATACATAATATAT
>NC_068992.1:50718057-50728057 GCF_001194135.2 Octopus bimaculoides
ATATATATATATATATATATATATATATACGGACACACACGTATATGTATATACATACATACACACATATACACACATAAAAACAAAAAAAAACTATGAGAACATGCATGCACAGACGCAAACATTTATACATATCGATTCATACTATTTAGCTACTTATGTACCTTCATACAAACATACATACATACATACATACATACATAAGTTTAACTACACGGCAATGCATACATCTATATTAAATATATTATCTTTTTGAACTTCTATTCAGTGATTGTTTCTTTGAAATTAAATATATCTGCTGAGGTAGTTAGATGCTTCAGAAACATTAAAATGACTTAATTTAATCTTATAACTGGTTTCTATTACTATATCTTCCGATGTTTTCGTTTGAAATCTCTATCACTTGGCGTAGCTGACTGTTTTTTTTTTCTTTTTTTCGTTTTTCACTATAACTATCAAAGAAGACATGTAGAAATCATTATTCGTTAGCGTGAACCAAGACCTGAACAAGATCTCTGATAAACGACATTCCAGTTTTGAGGGTCTCGTCTCTTATATGAAGCAACCGGTGGCGTATTTATAGAGTACCCTTCCTCTCTCTCCTTCCCCCCTGTCTTTCTCCTCCTCCTCCCTCCTCTTTCTCCTTCTCTGTCTGTCTGCTTTCTCTCTTCCCGCCACTCTCTGTCTCTCTTTCTCTCCCCCCTCTGTCTGTCTGTCTCTCTCTCTCTCTCTCTCTCTCTCTCTCTCTCTCTCTCTCTCTCTCTCTCTCTCTCTCCTTTCTCTCTTCATGCGTGTCATCCTGGTATTGCAGATAGTGATGGTTGTGGAAATCTGTGTCAAAGTTTTAAGATTCATGATTATTCTTACGAAAATACAGCATTGTTTTTCCGTTACATTCTGCCGGTCTATTAACTTTTTACTTCCTACACTCTGATTCGTGTGTTTTTAGCTAATCTCAACTCGACAAAACCTTGTAGACGCAGTAAATTTGATATCTACGGTTTGCATGTGAGAGAAAGTCTGTTAGCAGACTGTGAACGATAGGTTTGTTACTTGTAGCTGATACAGGGTAACAACGACAGCAGAGGTAACCTACAGACTGTACACCAACCTTTAACCAATTCAATTTTTGTATTTCATCGAGTACTAAGTAAACTGCATCAATGAGAAATATTCTACAAATAACGAAAATGCAATTATACTGGTATGCATATAATCAGTATGGTGCTCACTGAATACATTTTTTTCGCTTGTCATTAGGCAACGGTCGTGCTGGGACACTGTCTTGATGAACTTATTGGTCAAACGAATCAAGCCCCGTACTTACTTTTAAGCCTGATACTTATTCTATCTGTTCTTTTGCCAAACCGCTAGCTAGCGGAGGCGTAAACACACAAGAATACACGCACGCGCACACACACACACACACAC
Source organism: Octopus bimaculoides (assembly GCF_001194135.2). Taxonomy (NCBI): domain Eukaryota; kingdom Metazoa; phylum Mollusca; class Cephalopoda; order Octopoda; family Octopodidae; genus Octopus; species Octopus bimaculoides. Next base: position 50,719,489 of record NC_068992.1, read on the forward strand.
ACACACACACACACACACACACGCACGCACACACACACACACGCGGTGAGCTGGCAGAGACGTTAGCACACCGGGCGAAATGCTTAGCGGTAATTCGTCTGCCGCTACGTTCTGAGTTCAAATTCCGCTGAGGTCGACTTTGCCTTTTATCCTTTCGGGGTCGATTAAATAAGTACCAGTTACGCACTGGGGTCGGTATAATCGACTTAATCCGTTTGTTTGTCCTTGTTTGTCCCCTCTGTGTGTAGCCCCTTGTGGGTAGTAAAGAAATAACACATATACACGCACACATACCACAAACGTCTTTCAATTTCTGTCAGCAAAATCCACTTACAAGGCTTTGGTCCGTCCGAAATTAAATAGTACAAGAAACTTCCTCAAGGTACCCGCAGTAAGACTGAACCCTGCATCATATGGTTGGGAAGCAAGCTTCTTATCACTCAGTCATATCTACACCTCATTAGAGGTTAGTTTTCATGTTACACACTTTTTACACATTTATAATACGAGCAAAAACAGAATTTCCCTGCAGATATATGGTAAAAGGAATTAAGAGTGATTTTGATCTGCCAGCGGGATATTCTTAGTTATCAACTAAATATGAATAAGCCCTTAATTTAGGGGAGTTCCTTTACTTTGCGATACGAGAATAGTAACCGCCCCAAAGGCATGCCATATACATATCGTGTGTTTAAGTTAGTTCAGTAACGGTTACACCCCCCCCACACACACAGTAAAATAGAATAATACACGTTTGCTCACAAATTATACACATAGGTGTGTCTGTCTGTCATCTATCTATCTATCTTTCATTCAAAATATATATGTATATAAATGTATGTGTGTGCAGACAGATAGATACAAAGAAAGAGGGAAAGAGAGAGAGGAACATAGACGTAGTTAGACAGACATGCACAGATTTGTGTATAAATGAATAAATATATATATATATATATATATATATATATATATACAGAGAAAGAGAGAGAGAAAGAGAAATACAGAGAGAGTGAGAAAGAGAAAAAAGAGAGACGGAGACGAAGGCATGCTGTTAGTCGCTCACATACTCTGGGATAAATTAGCAAGTACGTGAATGTTCTATATCTGCAAATTTCAATGTTAACGTAATTGCCTTAAAAATAGAAACCATCAAAATGCTCTCGGTCTTAGGTATTGACATTGAAGTGCATCTGCTATTTCTTTCATTGACGAACAATTAAATGCCCGGATTGGTAAGCTTATTTAATCACAGTTTAAAAGTCGATATCTTGCTTTCTTTTTTTATTTTAAATCAGCAATGCAAAAATATATACCCAAAAAATATCTTACTGGTTAAGCATTTAAAATAATATTTTCTTTTTATTGTTGTTCCTGTTGTCAAGTAGCCAAAAAGAATTCTCTTTCGTGTAAACTTATGATTGATCAAATGTTCTTTGCTATAAGTATCCCAAATAGAATTACATCATCGATTAAAAGTTAAGCTGGTAATATAAGAGTTTTTAAAATTTTTGGTGGGGGTGGGGGTGATTTGGTTGCTATATCGTGCATTGAGGCTCACTGTTTGGCATGGATTTTCGTTTGTACAATTCCATGCCATATCTGTATTTCCTTTTAGGCCATCATTATTTTAGGCAGCAGATTGGCAGAATCGTTTGAGAATAGGTAATAAGCTTTGAAATATAAAACTGCGGTCCTTTACATTACATTCCGAGTTCAAATTCTGCCGCGGTCATCTTAGCCCTTCATCTTTTCCTGAACGATGAAAAAAATTCCTAGTTAAGTACTTACGTTGCTCTCATCGAAATTTGTGCTCCCCAACTAAATTTTGGCCTTGTACCTATGTATTATTAGTTAGCCTGCTTAATCTTCTGTCAGTAGTTGACTTTTCTCTGTACTCATCGAACGCAGGTGGGGATTTTGGTAGAGGCCGATCGCAACTCACGTTGAAAGGCTTTTACCGCAAGGCTTTTGAAATAGCGGACAAGGATGCACTCTGGAGGAATCTTGAGCAGGAAGTTATACATCACTAACTGGCTGATGTAGTCTGCCAGCGGTTTTGGTTATAAAAAGCAAATCGCAAATATCAGTGGCTAATAAAGAATACGTATTTCCCAATAGTTATATCATACTTGAATTGTTCATTAGTGTGATAAGCAGACATTGCTGACTTTTACAATTGATGTAGATATAATTTAGTACGTTGTTTGCTGAAGTAATTTATCGAATATGCACCACATAAAATTTGTGATTTTAACGATGACCCTACAATGCACAAATGTTTGGAGAGATTACTTAAATTATAAAAAGAATCTCTAAGAAAAGAAGCATTTATCTAGATCTTTCTTTATTTTGTTATGACTTGGTGATCATAACCCGAATTTACACAACCAACAATGATAAGGTGGACGCATAACAACAACACACCATGAAGGTCTTTTAAAATGTTATTAACAAAGATATAATATATACAGTTTAGAAATTTAGATTCAGAAATTTGGCTTCATAAACTTAATTTCATAAATTTGAATTCGTAAAATTTGATATCATAAATTTGGTTTCAAAAATATGGTTTCATAAATTTGGATTTCGAAATTTAGTTTCATAAATTTGGTTTCATAAATCTGGATTCCGAAATTTGGTTTCCGAACTTTGTCAAAATCTAATGTCAAAACAACCATTTAAACTAAAAGTTCATGACACAAAACGGCTGCTAGACTACACCAAGAATTATAGTTAAAAATTAAATAGTCAAACCAAAAAAGCTAGTTTGCTTTAAATTCGGACAAAACTGCTTCATACAGGCATGCTGAGTAACACAGTTTACAGTTTATTTGTCTAATACAAAAATTGGCTACATGTAAAATTAAATTCATACACTCTCTAGCTGTTTATACAAATTTTTCAACATCTATCTTAGCTAGCAAAAATTACTAGACAACCTGCCACAAATGCAGGGTTAAAACATTCACATAAATATCACAATAACATAACTTAAGAGATGTTTGTAAACACCCAGATGTGACACAGAAATTATTTAAATATGACAAGCAAAAGTTCTGGCGAATTCCTGGAGCATAAAATAAATCCATAAATGCCTAACACAAAGCACAAAGTGCATAAACTAAACAGGCAATCATAGCTTTCAGAATCCAATTGAACAACCTTGTCTCAGAGAATCAACTTTAACTCTCACAAAAACTGAGTGTACAATTATCTCTACTTATTAAGGTTTGCAAAGGTCTAGCCAGTTTGTTAGAGATTCACAGTTTGGCCATTAACACCTAACTTCCCCCATTTTGACAATGGAGTTCATCCTGACGTTACACTGTAGCATGGAAAACTGTCTGTTTACGTGTTAAAATTATACGATAAAAGTTTTTATCGTTTTTATAATTTCATAACAATTTGTTCATTTTAAAGCCTATCCGAACCTTCAGTGTCTCTCGCTTATACTCAGCCAATAAAAAAATTATGACTGTGTTGTCCATTAAAATTTTCAGCCAATTCAAAATCCGTTTTCTAGTTCTAGTACCACTTAGCTATTAAATCAAATACGGTGTTCACTGATCTTGTAGTTAACGCTTAATTGAATAATCTACAGACGTTGCTAGTCCAGATCTCGCGATTGATGAAAACACATACCAAATATAGAACACACACGCTGTCTGCATGGCTAATCTGAATAAGTTATGTTAAAATTTTATTATGATTCGATTCATAGTAAGTGCCAAAAATAATGTTTTGAAATGATGAAAGAGTATTATCATCTATCCTTACAAAACACGTCTGTAAATGATTTTCTTTTACAACCCGTATATACATGTGCTTTTACCAGTTTTAGTCAGTTGACTGCAGCTATATCACGGCACTGAGTATTAAAATTACAGCCGGTCTCTCTCTATATGATTTAATATTTATATTGTATTTAATACAATTTATATGGTATTGTAGTTTGTTGAACTGGTAAAAAAAAACAAACACACGAATAAGAGATATAAGCAGACACAAACAGGCACAAATGCATGATAATGCAAAGCTACCTGTTACAAGAATGACGCTGCAGAAATTCACAGACTTTGGATACGAAACTTGACCTCATCCTCCATATTCTCTTGATCTTTCACCCACTGACTACCATTTTTTAAAGCATTTCAACACGTTTTTAAGTGATAAAACTTTCAGGTCCAAACCAGAAGTGGAATCAGCTTTCAAAGATTTCTTAGCATCAAAGTCAATAAGTTTTTTTTTTCAACAAGGCATAAATAGTCTCGTTCATCGATGACAGAGATGTTTAATTTTTCCAGAAGAAAATTGTTTCTAAAATCGGCCATTATTTTCGGAACAACCTAATAATATCACAACAAATATACTTTTGCTGTTTTCTTTAAGTGGCAGCTGAATCTAGCACAATATAAAGTAAAAGAAAATAATAATAAATATTGTTTTATCTCACATATGTGTTGGCTATATGAATCAAATTAAGAAATTACTAACAGGTTTACATATCTATAAACCTCTGTCTGTTCCCATAATTGGCCAGTAGTAAATAAAATGAAAAAGTAGATCTCGAAGCACATAAAACTATATATAGCAGCGTGTAAATATGAAAATGAAAATAACTTTGGGTAGAAAAGTTGGGGCGGCCTTCGACTTTTTCTATCAACAAGATTTTTTAATCAATATTTATATGCTGCTATGTTGATAACTTTATGTGTTTTGAGATCTACCATACTAAAACAGAAGAAAAAAAAGGATATTTCCTGTTCTCTCAAAGTTTTATATATTCATATAACTAAAGCAAGTTTCAACTTTAATCTCTCACCTACTAACTCTACTGAATAAACAAAAGGATGATGCAGAATGTGTTGGCATATCTTTTGCCTAAAATGCTAAAGTTATTTTAAAAATATACATTAAAATCATTACCTTAATACAAAATATTGGTTTCAATAAAAGCTATTTAGTGTTAATCTTTTCATTACCTAAGAAAATATCGCTTTATTATTTGACAAGCAGGGCGTCTCTTAAATTGTTAGTGTTTCAGTCTAGAATATTTGGACAAATGATGCTGCCAAAAACAGAATTATGGATGTTGTAAATTCAGCAGTCAACTGCAATAACTAGTGAATACTTTGGCAGGTAAATCAGCATGTAATTAATCATTTGACTGGAAGCAAGCGACTTTTACGTCTCTCGCTGCAAAGATTTCAATTTGAATCTTAATATCATATCTCGTTTGTTGCAGACAACATATAATGTTTTTCCCTGCAGCATCATTCAAACAAACACAGTCTTCTCTCTTTCCATTTAAAGCAATACAGTTAGGAGAGAGGTTATCATCATTCGGTGTCAGAATTGACAAGAAATGCCTTTAGAAACAGATGTCATTCATTAGTTTTGTATTTTCTTTAAAATTAGAAAAAAAAGTGCCAGTGATAGTCATAAATTAAACACAATCATATATTTAGAAGTGTGTATATAGATTTGTGTATCGTATTTATAGGTATGTACATACTCCATATACATACATGTATGTTATGGATGTATCTATATACATATACATATATACATACATATATATATATATATATATATATATATATATATATATATATATATATATATATATATGCATATGTGTACATACATATATATATATATATACTCCAATAAGTGAAGAAAAAGCACGACGAATATTTTAGATTTTGTATATATATATATATATATATATATATATATATATAGGTTATTCGATTACTTTCTACATGCAATAAGCATCACAGATGCTTTACCCCCACTTCACCCCATCCCACAAAAGATGTAAACGCTATTCAGCGATTTTGAAAGCTCTTCTAAATCCATTGCAACGCTGGAAAATCTTCAGTATTGTCATTAGGTGTCTCAGGGTCACAAGAGTTTCGCCCCTTAGTCTGTAGGTTTCGCCTGTATGGAGTAGCGAGGGCATTGTATATTGTGATTTGAAAATTATTGCTACTGATACATTATAATAGAAATATGGTGTCAAAACAAGTAGTTAATATGTACGTACCAGCAGCTAAGAAAGTCTTTAATAATTGAAACTAGGATATACAATTTTACAATTCTGTATTTACCTCCTATTTAACGAGTGAGTTCGCGAATAGTTAATAGGATGGATATGATCCTGATGAAGGAGCAAGAACTCCTGAAATATGCATATACACCCATTACCTATTTAGTCCATTTACAATTACATTGTTTACTTTTGACACGCAGATACGAAAGGATGTAACAAATCAATGCTGGCTATAATTTCTATAGCAAATCTGTAGACATGACCTTAAACAGTGATATTATAGAAAGATACTTCAGGGATTGAGACTTGAATCAAACTGGTATCATTCTTCAGATCCACATCAATAAATCGTCTAATACTTTTCAGAAACGAGCAAATGCCATATTCACTCACCTCTAATATAGAGGTTATATTAAATCTCAAGAAAAATAAGCCAATATTTTAATAGAAATTGGTATTGCTTTTTGAAATATTCCACCCACACAAAATTGAATATTCCAATTATGATTTTTATTTAAAAAACTTCGAAATACTGATTAGAATTTTTAATGTCACACAATAACCAATAATCTTTGAAATATTTGTCGTTATTATTGCTTGACATTGACGCCATAAATAACGCGTTCTATATTTTATATCCTCATTTTAAAAAATGGGCAAAAACAACAGAATGCCATCTAAGATGAAAATTTAATGACGGTGACGTTGATGATGACGATAATTTCGAGAAGAAATGACAAAACAATAACAAGAAAATATTTTAATTGTTTTTAATTTGTCACAAAGCTAAAAGTGTTGAGTGGGGTGTGTGTAGTTATTTAATAGACACGAGTCTGGTATTTATTTACATTGAACAGAGAACATCTCCCTGACCACCACTGCAAGTAGAAACAGAAGACTAAGTACCCCTCAAATTATATCATACCATCTTACGATGTTGTTCCGAGGTAACACCTTATTATCACATACCGAGTGTTCATAGAGGTCATTGGCAGTGTCAGAGAGCATAGCTACAAGCAAATGCAGAAGACGTACATGAAATTTATGAGCTAAAGTAGTCAGTGATATGTACTTCCTTTACAAAACCTAATTTTTTCTCTACTGCTAAGCAATAATGAAATAACTCGGTGGTTAATGTGTTGCAAGAGTAAAATTATATTCCTTGCAGCACCGTGGGAGCCAATAAAAAAATTAGCACCGTGTTTCAAACATAGATAACTCACATAATTGCCATCTGCTCAGTTCTGTTAGCTTATGAGCTGATGCCACATAACCAAACAACTACACAAATTTCACACCGTTAGTATAATAATAATAACAATAATCCTTTGTACTATACGCATATGGCCTGGAATTTGGGGGAAGAGATCAATTCAATTACATCGACTCCAGTGCTCAACTGATACTCATTTTATCGACCTCTAAAGTATGAAAGGCAAAGTCGACCTCTGCGGATTAATAATAATAATAATAATAATAATAATAATAATAATAATAATAATAATAATAATAACGTAATAAAATGTCAGGCGTTTTGGTGCGTGACTTTTGGCTGACGCTCTTTTAACAACAGTGAATACAGTGGATATACAAGAAGAAGTTTCCTTGGTATAATTTCATTTTAACGAAACCTTTAATTTGATAACTTGAGCTTATGTAGATTAGAAATCTGTTTATCATACGGAAGTGGTTATATAGAAGGCTTATAACCCGCAGATATTGTTGTATATTTAGCGATAGCGGATAACAAGTTCGCGAAGATGACATGGAAAGGAGACTTTGGCAGACGTTCAATATTAACAGTATTTATTCTAATGGTTTCAATACACGTATAGGGTGTCCATAAATTAGCTTTACAACGTCCAAACTTTTAATCTCAGTATTGTAAAGGGACTTTATGGACACTCTGTACATTAAAAAAACAAAACAATTCCTTTCAAGTGTCTCTATTCATAACTTGCTGGTCTTGAAATAACGCAAAAAAATAATAATAAAATAAATAAAATAGGATAGAGTTTCTTTACTCAAAAATATCTGAAATTTCACATCCAGTATGCTTTTAAAGATAGTTATAGAAATGAACGTACGGTCATTTTGTTTTATTTAACCCCCTAACGGTGGGAAATTTGTGCAGTCGTTTGGTTATGTGGCATCAGCTCATAAGCTAACAGAACTGAGCAGATTGCAATTATGTGAGCAATCTATGTTTGAAACAATGCAGTGCCCGCAGTCGGATGCGATCTGCCAATCCGCCAATTGGTGATATACTTTCATATTGATTTTGTCACGTGTAAAACTTTTGCCACAGTAAGAATGTTGCTGCCATGGCATACATCCTCATTGACTAAGGCATGAAAAAAACGCTCAAAAACTTGAATGAAATAGCTTCAACGAATAATAGAACCTCTTAATGGCGAGGTGTTTACTTCTTGCTTTATGACAATTACCAAGGTGTGTTTAATGCATTGACACATTTCCACCTTGAAAAATAAAGATATGGTAATATGTGATCTC
>NC_068992.1:50730557-50746182 GCF_001194135.2 Octopus bimaculoides
AGTGAATCCGACAGAAAATCCAACGGGTTGAGATCGGGGCTTCTTGGTGGCCATACATCCATGCCTGTGAACGACGGAACGTTCTTCTGAATCCAGTGTTGTGTTTGTTCGGAGAGCCATGAACGTGCTCATTCACCGACGGAAGCAGTTCAGCTTCCGAAATATGACTAACGTATCGCTGTGTGTTAATTTTAACACCCAAGGGCATATAATAACAGCCTGTCAGCGTTAAGCATTTTAAATGTCGTTACATGAGGTATAATCTTTTTTATCCAAGTAATTTACTTTATAATACATCATTATAGTCAATTCGATCCACATTCGCATTTGACGAAATTCAAGTAGTTCCACATACATATGTATATATATACGTATATGCATGTATATATATATATATATATATATATATATATATATATATATATATATATATATGTGTGTGTGTGTGTGTGTGTGTGTGTGTGTATGCATGTTTGGTATGTATGTATAATATATGGATACAACTCCATTTATATTCCTAGTAATATGTATTCATGTGTGTATATGCTACCCCAGTGCTCTTTTGTGGAGCTTTATTATAGTTTGCTTTATTATCTTACTACAATTGACGCTTTCAAGTTCGCCATATTTGATAAATGCATTATGGAATGTTACAGTTATTAAAATTATAATTCACTCAGATTGCTAGTCATGAATTTCAAAAGAAACTACATGATTTAGCATATCTTTGAAATATATGTATGTTGTTTTTTTTTTCCACAAAACTCTATTCATGTGTTGATCTTTATAAAAAAAGTTCAGTTTCATGAAGTACTAATAACCAAACGTTTGTCAGGAACATTGAACTTTTAAAATAAAACAATAGATTCTTCTTTCAATAGTTTAACATTCATAAGTTTAATTCATTTACTATCATGGTAACTGAATTAATAATTAATTAAGATTTCTGAAAAAAAAAATCATAATATCGATTGTATGGGAGAAAAGCAGCATAGCATAAAATTAATATATCGTTTGAAAACATGGAAAACAAAACTAAAAAGATTCAAATATGGTTGAAATTAACAACATTACGAATGATCTATAGAATTTTGTGTTCCACTTCATGGATTTGAATCAATTCCCAATCATAAATTTAACATAATGCTTTCTTCTCTTCTGCTGCATAAATTTTGGTAAAAAGCCCAAAAGTAAAGAAAGACATTAAAATTTGATTATATCTAGTTATGTGATGAGACTGAAAAAGATATGGCTGAAGAGTTGAAACTTCATGAATTTATTTAAAAGAATATAAATATTTTAAAGAAAACAAAACAGACAAAATGTGGATGAGCGAGAAAAGGAGATGATATAAAAGGAATAGATGGGGGAGGAGTGGAGGAGAGGTGTATAGATTAGATGAAAGTGATAATTCTGATTGCAACTGAAGTAATAAAATGACACGCGTAATTCTTTTTAATGTTTATGGCATTGGCTCTGTAATCAAACTGACGCTCTTCTATTAATCCTAGAATATTTATTAGGGAATTTAAAGATGTCTTTTGAATTTCAAGTAAGTTACTCACATAAATGTTTTATTTATTAAGAAGACAACGAATAAATTCAAATAGAGACGGCATATATCTAAATAGTTTAAAATTCCACATTCCTAATAATGATCTTGAATTTCATGTTTTGGTTTTGAGTTTTTTTCTTTTGATTTCTCTGATGTTATGCCAGAAAGATTATGAATTGGCACGAAGATACAGTAAATTTTAGAAATATCTATGTCGGATTTTTTCAAAGAAATATATTTGCAGAGGTGACTACGCTAAGCAAAGAAATACCATTTTTACATATTAAATTAATTCAACACCGTATGTACTTTAAGTATAAAATACAGATATATATACATATATACATTTATATTTATGCATACATTCATATATGTATGTGTGTATGTGCTTATGTGTATGTGTGCAAGTATGTGTCTAGGTATGTATATCTCATAATCCGTTCTGTTTGCCAGACCAAAAACTAAATTTACGAAATGCATGCATGCACACACACACACACACACACACACACACACACACACACACACACACACACACACACACACACACACACACACACACAGATATGTGAGTGTGTTTCTATGTTGTATGTATTTATGTATCCATGTATTCTTCATCTTACCGCTCTCGATGTGACAGCATAACTCAGGTTCAATGTCTATAGGAGTTTCTTTTCCTTTTTCAGTCATGTTGTATTTAGAGTTTATTCCCAAGTTAGACCGGCCTGAACTAATTTATAACTAAAGGTATGCCACGCATTTTGAGCTCTAATTTCTCTCGGGTAAGTGATGTCCTGTTTTTCAAAGGAGGAGCTGTAATTTGAAAGAGAATTGGTAGCTCTTTCTGGCGAACTGGTTTGCAACTCAGATGCTAGCCTATTTAGTACAACACTCATTTTAATAATATTGTTCCTGTTTATCTTAATAATATTGTTCCTGTTAATCTTAATAATGATTTCTGAATTAGATACAAGGTTAGTACCTTGAGGCAGATTATTAGTCAATGGCAACAATCCAATGACTTTGCAGGTGCTATATTTTATTACCCTCGGATGTGAGTAAATTCTAAGTTCTCCTTGTTGAGATTTGCAGACAAAATGCAAAGTTCCGAAACGATTCAAAGAAATCGGCACTATTGTGCATGCGTCTTAATATTGATTTCCGATTTAGGCACAAACCCAACAATTTTGTTGGAGGAGTAATTCGATTGCTTCGACCCCAGTACTCAACTGGTACTTACTTTATCGGCTCCGAAAAGATGAAAGCGTCGTTCCAATATTAGCATTACAACTATATATGTATGTATGTATGTATGTACGTACGTACGCGCAACCGCGGGCTTTATCACAAGCGAAACATCCATTGTTGCTCTGAATAACTTACTCTCGGGAAACACTACCTGACAGACACAATTCAATTTTATTTATTACAAATATATTTCAAGTCTTGCACTTAATATTATTCTTTTTGCATAAACGCTGCCTCATCCACTTGCTTCCATTATTCTCCTTATTCTTTTTCTGTCTTATGTCTGGAGCCATGCAGTAAATATATTTCTTCACAGAAACAGAACTTCTATGTGGTATTGTCTCCCAGTTCAAATTTTTTTCTTTAAGACTTCTATCTACATATATCCAAACTGAACATTAACGCATCTCACATTCATGTCACGAAATCAAGCGATTCTACAAAGTTTAGAACTATGTATCAACTCAACTTATTCCTCCTTTATTTTGCCAATATTTTAAAATATATTTTTGAGTTTAACCGGGTTTTCTTATGAATTTTTAAAATGTAAATATATATCCAACACTTAATAAAGAAGAATTATCACATTAGTATCCGACCATATATTATAGAGAATGGTTAAAATTAATTTATTCATCCGAGAACTGACACACGTTTTATCAATTCCAGAGAAGAACATATATGCTATGAAATGTTAACTTAGAAGTTTGTGGGATAGAATTAAATAATCTTGTTTATGATGCGAAGATACTGATGAAATTTATTAAACATCACTTATTTAGAAGGAATATTACAGTTATATTCCAGTTGTATTTACTATAAAATTAGATGTCATTTGTTATTAATAAACTAGTATATATGTTTTGGGGAATGAGTTTCAAGGCTTCACTATAATGCCATTGTACGAGCTATCACGTAAACGGTTTTAAATGTTTAGTGGAATACAATGTATTTCAATAATATCCATTTTTTGAACATTTAACAAGAATTCTTTTAATCTCAACTCGAAAAAGACGCTGACTTTACAACATGCTTATTGCTTCTCATATTGACAGTTTGAATTACCTGTTTATAAGTGAATTTCGGTAGATCAAGCTGAAAAGAGATAGAGAATAGATGTGTGAAAGAAAAAAATAAAATTTGAATAATATATATATTTATAAAAAAAAAACAACAGAATTGAAATACGTGAGAGAAATTATAAAGTGGAAAGATAAAATGAAACGATTTTATTTTAAGGCAGCGAATACATAAATAAATAATATGTGTCTTCCTATAGCGGCAAGCGCTAGAAGAATGAAGAGATGTTTCTCGGTCTCATATAGATTTTCCTACCGTTGATGTGCAGAACTATGTTCTAGACAGCTGTAGAATAAAATGCGAAAACCCAACAGAGAGCTAAGAATTATTCCGAGAGGGGACTGAAATCATACGCAGGTCGATGGAAATGATTTTAATACGATTCTTTTACAGAATTAGTAGTAACTCAACACTAAAAGCTCAAAATGTTGTTTACTTTCAAGCAGGTAAACACGTATAACATATGAACATCATTTAGTAGTTATTCAAGATACATAGATACGTAGATAGACAGACAAACAGACAGATAGATAGATAGATAGATAGAGAGAGAGAGAGAGAGTGAGAGAGAGAGAGAGAGAGAGAGAGGGAGAGAGAGAGAGAGAGAGAAAGAGAGAGAGAGAGAGAGAAAAGAGACAGAGAGGGAGAGATGGAGAAAAGAGAGAAAGAGACATACTGACATACAAGCAGAGAGTAATACGGAAAGAGGTCGGTGTTAGGGAGAGAAATTAATTACAATTCTCAAGAAATTCAAATAAATATACGTAATGAAATAAACATACTACTTTATATAAGGCAAAAGTAAATTAATACAAAGCTTTAAAATTCTTGAGCTGAACTCATAAGAAGATTCTTTTTGGTTGCAAACAATGATTAAAAAAGAATTGTTTACAAGCAAAAGTTATATCATAATCTATTTAATATAATAAAATAAATGAGGTAAATTGTATTTTAAAGTGTATGGGAGACTATAAGATTCTCTTATCAGATGACATAAATAAATGATCCGATTAATCAACTTGAAATAATTGTCTGTCAAATATATACGTCTGAGATGATTTGAAGATAGCATGCAAGTTAATAAAATCGTTGAAAATTAGAATGTATTCAAGGTATTTGGTAATTTGTAAATGATCAATTTATTAACTGTTCATTGTGTTTACTAATGAACTGTACATCGTCATGATAACTGTCCGTGACATCTACACTAGGTCCCTGAGATATCACAGAATAACATCGATTTCAATATACAAAATGTAGATAAATCATTTTCTGAATGCTATCCTTTACGGACATCATTATTTTAGTGATTAATGTTTTCTAACGTTAGAGTTGATTAGACAAAATAGTTTAGTAAAGTCAACTGCAGTTACTGGTATAGTTCGCCCTTTGGGCTATTAGGCCAGGTGATGGGGGTAGAGATTCCTTCTGGCTAGTGTGGATATTAAAGAAAAACCTTACGTACTATAATGTGCCTTTTGATCCTCACAGCTAGCTGATCATATACCTTTAAAGCTTAGGTGCCACCATCCACTCGATTCCTTCCACTGGCCACCCTTGTTGTGTCCTATTGTCAACAGTCTGCATTAACCAATATGCCCAGTCCTTTTCTCCTCGAAGGTCGACCCTCTGGCATGTTCTTGCTGCTCATGCCTTTCTTGCACATGCTGAACGGCAGCTATATAAACGGAGCACGAACTGCATCAACATTATCAGTCTCTAAAGACCTGCAATTGTTATGAGCTCTACCAATTTGTCTAGACTCGGCAAGTAACAACAAATGAACTCATTTTGTGTCTGGTAATATATATTTTAGCAACCACCAAATCATGGAAAATAAATATGAATATGGCCAGAATTGAATTAAGCACATACTAAAGTGAATTACACAACAATTCAGTATCAGGACCACCCTATTGATTTTGTCACTCCCACAGTTAGAGTGTAAAAAGAATGTTAAGTACACATTAAATTAACATCTTTTTGTTTTATCAGAAAGAAAAGTATAAGCGAATTTAAGACTGGTGCTTAAATAAGTAAACAGACTAAACGGCCAGATGTGTTTACAATTACATATTTATATTACAAAATTTCACCCTTCTTTGTAAACAATGTTAATAAACGTTAATGTAAATGCGAGTAACATTTTAAAACCATTGACTCTAAAAAAACAAACAAGGTTTGAAATTCGTGGGGATTGATACTGAATTTTATTCTCACCAATATTTAACTGATATTTCCTTCTGTCAAAGCCAGAAAAATGAGAAATAAAGTTGGCATCGGATGAAGCTGATGCAGAAATTAAAGCATTTCTGTCCAATGCACTAATGATCCTCACAGTCCATACACTTCTCTGTGTCTTTAATGATAACATAAAATTTAAAAAATCACGTGAAGGGTACATAATTTGGGGAATAAATTTGAATTCTTTATCGTTACTGCAAAATTTAAAAATCTGTGTCAAAGCCATTCTTTGGTAGTGAATAGTGTATAATAATATAAACAGCGGCAACATGAAAACGACGTCAGGTATAACAATAGCAACATCCACAACGATGGAGACAACGGCATGAGCAATAGAACTACTACAAAAACGAATTTAACTGAATATTATCAGTTAATTAAAATTTTTCTTCCGGGTAAAAAAAAAAGTCAAAACATTATCTAAATGAATAGAAAAACATCCCAATATGTGACAAAATGGTACATTTAATTTGTGTCAATTTAAAAGTTGATTTACATAGAAAGTGTAAAAGCAATTAACAGTTATTTTATGGTTAGATTTATTAAATTTAACCGTCTTCATTTGTTGCTTTGTTTATGATGTATAATATAGTTTAGTTTACTTAGTTACAGATGCATATGTGATGAAAAAAACAAACCCTTCTGATAAGAGAATAGTTATAGGGAAATGTATCGACACATTTTAAGCGTAACATTAAAATATTTACTTCATTTTACTGTAAAAATAGAACGTCCTTAAACTTGTAGATTGAATAACTAAAATGTATGAAAGTCAGAGTAAAGAAAGAAGAAATCGAACTTGCCGATATTTGTTTTAGGCACATGAAGTTTATCAGAAGTAACGACGCGAAGTTATTTTAATATTTATGCTTATACATTAAGGCAGGCATGTAGTCAATAGGAAATTGGTTGTTGTTAGGAGAAATTAAGTAGCGTGTTCGTCATGCAACGTGATTCAGAATTTTACAATGAACTGATGATCAGAGTCGAAATATATGAGGCGGAAAACTTCAAATTTAAAGTGAAAATGGAAAATGCATTTTATTCCATTCCTAAAATTAAGAATGGAAACTGGGTCAGAAAATAGAATCAGTAAAACTCTATTCCTATTCGATGAGGATTTCAAACTGAATCATTATTGATTTCCCTTTCTTCGCTTGAATATAGATTTTTTGTTTCTATGTAAAAACTAAATTGAATTGACATCACATTATTTCTGAAACTTAAGTTGTTATTGATTCCAAAGCAAAGTATCGCAAAGGTAGCATCGTAGAGATTTGAAATTACGGCTTGGTAGAAAAGGATTGTGATGGAAGGAAATTTGGACCGGTTCTTTCGACTAATCAGATAAATTAACCAGAGGATCCCAGAATTATCATCATATATATACAAAAGTCGAAAAAGGCACATCGTTTTATCCGGACGTGTTTGAATCAGTATGTATATATCATCGTTCGTGTTACACACTGATGTCATAAATAATGAAAAGATACATTAAATTCGTCAATCTTATAAGCCTTAAGAAGACACGATGGTTACAGATTGATTGTCTTTGAAAAAAGGCTTGAATATTTCGGAAAGTCATGAATATAAACAGTGACAATTAAACACATACATATACAGTCTAATATGAAAATAATCGGGTCTAATCAAATAAATTGTCGAGTTATATAATAACTACATTAACTACTTATACTACGTGAAGTAGATTGAGATTTTGTAGTATATAATCCGCATAAGAAAGTAAGTAACTCTAAGATACAAATTACTTTCAATACTGCCACTAGCTTAGAATTCCAGTGATACTGCTACCCGTAATTCTCGAAACTAAATATCTAACGATGTTATCCTGCGGTTAGAGTTTTGTTTCCGTTGTGAGAGTAACTAACGCAATAAAATATCAACAGAGAAGTCCCACACTGTAAACCGTGGAGAATCATCAGCACGCCAGAGTTCATTGATATTTCGATCGCGTATATATTTTACACTTACATTTGGATAGCCTTTACTGCATTTTTTGGATCTTTTTCAAAACGGGGGCCACATTTTTCATTAATGTTTTACGTAGTGTTTTTGGTACCGAAAGACTTTCAAACTTCGTATACTTATCTATTTTGTGTTATAGAACAGAAAAATATTTTTGTATTCGAATTTATTTCATGTAAAAAATTGTCTTATTTCGATAATTTCAACCAATCACTGACAAGTATTCAGTTGTTTACCTTTACTCCTTTGGCTCATTAAGCGATGTAAAGCGTATTTAATCTCCATACCTTCGTTTTATTTGCTTTTTTCATTTTAAATTTGCTTTAACCCTAACCCTAACCCTAACCCTAACCCTAACCCTAGGGTTAGGGTTAGGGTTAGAGTTAGGGTTAGGGTTAATTGTTTCAAAATCGTTTGTTTATGTAGTCGGCACTTAATGTATATCGGCTGAATGGACGTCAGTGATTGGTTGAAATTACAGAAATACGACAACTTTAACATGGAATAATTTATGGATTTCTTTTTTTTTTAAGAAGACTAAAAGAAAAAGATGTTTTATATGACACATTCTACCAGTGTTCCAAGTTTCAAAGTGTTTCGTTAATGAAAAATGTGGCCCCCGTTTTAAAAAAGATCCCATTTTTTTGCCTTATGCTCTACTTTCCGTACTACTGTGTGGCAATTTCTGCTATTCAATATAAACAAACTCCAGCTGTCCTTGAGCAATGGCAATTTTACAAATGAGATACGCAGTAATACAGACTCAAACGTCTAATCGCGATAATCATCTACTTATGCTCTAAAAGCGTATAATTATAGGAATTAAACTCTGAATTATTAGAAGTTGTTGTGTAACGTGATTCCAGTCCATAATCTACGAAGCCAAAATATATATCAAAATCACAATATGTTTTTAAATGATTTGTGTTTAAGAAATAATGAAATTTGATCAACGGACAATGGGGAAATATAAAACTCTGTTTAATGATACTGCTGAAGGACGACGTGAGAATGAGGAAAAAGAAGTTCCTATGATACAATAAATTATCTGGTGAAATAAAGTTTGTTATTAAAATAGTTTTAGATCATAAATTGTTTTTAGTAGTTAATTAGATATCCAGAAAAGCTTGAAATTCTGCAGATTCCTTTAATTGGATAAATATGTCAAACTGTCAGTCTGTATGAGAGATTAAAAAATACTATGTTGGTTAAATATTAGAAGAAAAATTAAGAAAGGAAATGTTTATCTTTTAAATCAAGCAAAAAACAATAAATGCCAAAAGCAAGAAGCAAACTAACTCAAAGCGTCTCTAAATAAGAGACAGTGAATGCTTCAGAGAATGATTTCATAATTCACGATTTAAATAAATGTATAATATTCTTCATTTAGCATTAATTAACATTTGGTAAAACGGGCAGAAGCCATTGTAAAATGTACTTATAAATAAAACAAGCCAAGTATATATTTCCACGTTGTTGCTATATAACATGGATCAGTCACTATGCTGGATATGTGGTGATAAGGAACCATAATATAGTCATCCATTGAGTCGATCAGCTCCATAAATGTGAACACCATCCGTCTCAATACCATACTTAAGGGAAAATTCTCCTAACCTAAAATATCTCCTTTAAGTTGTTTATTTTTATACAGAAAACACCATTTACTGTATACTTTTGTACACTCATGGATTTACTCAAGGAAAGGCTAATCTCCAAAAAATATCTAGTTATTTTTTTGTAATTTTTCAGAATATCTAATATCTTAGTCATAATCTCGACAAATATTTTGAAGGAACTTCGTAAATTGATAATTATCTAATCGTACAACATACGTTGTGAAAATTGCCTCCAGTTATAATAATCTGATAGCAAATACGAGTAGTTTTCATGAAGTTATGCTCTGTAGAGAATACATTTTTCTTTTTTTAAATGTGTAACTTCCTTATATATTAACTGAATTGGACGTTAGCGAATATTGCTAAATGTAACATATATCGGCGAATGATTGAGATGTCCTTATATTACAGATGTGCTGTTAAATATCAAGAGAGAAATGAAAAAGATATCAAAACTGAAACTAGAAAAGATTAAACATGAACAGGGAATGTTGTATTCTTGAATATTCACGTTGAAACCACACCTACCATACAAACACGAACGGCTTTACTTTTTTCTACTGTAAATCGAAGACCTAAAATCTGAAAGTCTCGGCAGGAATGGGTAAGTTGATTCCTTGGGACTCCGTGTTTAACTTATACGTATTTAGCAGTCCCGAAATGATGACAGGAAAAGCTGACTTCGATGGCATTTAAATTTAGAATGTCAAGAGCCAGAAGTAATGCCGTTAAGCATCTTTATGGTGAGTTAACGATTCTGTTTGATCACCAATAATTGCTATTGTAATTGCACTCTCTAACATACAGGGACGCGCGCGAACTCACATCTTAATATATAGTCAAGAACACGCGTACTCTCTATGAATCATCCACTTTAAAATACGCAAACACACACAAACGCACCTACACGTCCACAGACACACACACACACACACACACAGACACACACACACACCATACACACCTATAAATCTACATGGATATATGCATATATACATTGCATTAATGGAAACACTTCTGAACGCTTACATGTCAAATTCTGAGATACACATATCAAAGTATGTTGTATTTCGAACTGACAGGAGAAAGAACTCATGGTGGAGTTACAATGTAGATCCAGGAAGATATCAACACTCTACACCTGCTGCCACGCTCAAACTCAGTTTCTTTAAATAGATCAAAATGGTAATATTTACTAAATATGATCCAAATCGTGGGATTTATTCGAATAGAGCCTCAAACAGATGGAAAAAGTATTAATAACGTAGATGATCTGAAGACCGCCTTGGCTCACGTATGTCACTGTGTTAACAAAGGCAAGCAGTGTCTCTGCTAGACCTAAAAAACATGCTCATTATGGGACAAACAGTGCTCCACCCAACAAAGTGTAAAAATGTTATGGACTTCTGCTTCACAAGCAATACGTCCCTCATTCAAGTTAAGGTGACACTCGACGTCGTAAGTGACGGAGTGCCAACAACAAATGTATGAAGACATTATTACTATTAGATCTTCCCTTGTTGTCGATGATAACCGTGTACATCACATGAGAGAATCAGTTGTATGACTGCACCGAAGGCATTGCTGCAGGTCGGGTACGGCGACGGCAAGCAAGGATTTGGTTCTGGATTTACGCAGTTTGCGTTTTCTTTGTGCCCCTGCAATCTTGTTCCGTTTGTAGGAGATGGCACCTCTGCCGGTGCAGTCACCAGGCAGGAAAGCATTGTAAATGCGTTTCCCAGGTGTCGAGGTTGATGTCAAAGCTCTTCAGTAAGGCTTTGAGTGTATACTTGAATGACTTCTATTCACCTTGCGTGCGCTTGCCAGTTCGCTCTAAAACAGTCTTTTGGGGTGTCGTGTAGCAGGCATTCAAACAAGGTGGAATCAGAGGATTGCACGTATCAATAAATTTTTGATAACATATAGGTATGGATACCATGATTTTGGAAAAAAAAATAAACATCATCTAATGCTCTCTTTATACAATAATTTCGATAGCTGCTGTCCGAAGATATTCCAGATCGATTTGAAAGTGTTATTCGATCAGCAGATAGGATGCATCGTGATATTTTCCGCCCCGTGACAACTGAGTTCACATCCAGCCGAGATCAACTTCACTTTTCTTTTTTTTTCAGATCGTTGAACAAACTCAGGAGATGCAGTACTAACTGAAATGTGTCACCCACCATATCTCTCTAGCAGATGCCGTAGATACAATGTTTGTGAAAAGGTTAAAGAATAGGTGATCACTGCTTGACGCCTTTGATCGCAAGGTTTGCATCTCAAAATATGTCCTGGTCCAAACAAGTAATACTAATAATATAAATTTCGTCCTTTTTATATAGTTTATACGGTAACACATACTACTGTGGAATCCCAATATAAAATGTGCCATGACCAAATTTTATTTAGCTTTTGTAATATTTCATTTATTGGTTTATAAATTTATGTGAAGGAAATTGATAAAGCAAGCGTTTTACATTTTTGACAATCATCTTGAATAATAACTAAATTTTGGGGTTAGTGTTTGTTATATCACTTGCTCGATTTCAATACAAGCTTTCTCGAGCTAGAACGAATTTAAATATGACTATCGTTCAAGTATTGAAGCAATTTCCTTCGAATCACAACATTCTTCTCGTAACGATAATATTAAAATGCAATTAAAAAAAAAAATGAAACACTCAAAGTACGCATTCCATTTCAAGGAATAACCAAACAATTTATATTCAGTCATGTCAGAATTGAATATCAGTTAACTGGATTTACTTCATAAAATAACATTGTGTACGGTTTACATTTTCTTTCTTAAATATTCTAACTGTTAATAGTTCTTTTAATCAGAATTTTGAAATTTCATTTTGTAATGAAAGACGTAAATATTATTACAAACACATCATGTTCAGATGGGCAGACATTCAAATGATTCCGTTAAGAGAACAATGAAAATCAAATACTCACAAAGCGTCATGCTAATCGGTATAAGAAGTGGGAATAAATTGCAAATATTTGGGAGATAAAAGAATCACTTAAATTAAATTTAAGGTTATTAAATTTATGAATTTATCAATCACTATTAAATTGTATGCGGAGCGTTCTCTATTTCAACGGCACAAAATAATATGATGGATTTCACTAATGGTACCAACACTAACGGGAAGCCTTAAATTGAAATTTCAGCCATAAATCTGTTTGAGAAGATAATCGAGGTTTTGATCAGTTTAAATTGTCGATATACTGATATTATCAAGGAAGTATGGCTATCCTGATTATAATAACAATGTTTTGCAAATTCATTGGCTTTGTAGTCAGAAGCTATCGAAGTTAATTTTAATTTGCTAACTTAAAAAAAAAAAATGTAAAACAGTTGCAGAAAAAAATTCAAATAAATTTATCTGGCATTAAGTAAGAGTTATTGGACAATGTAATATCCGATAAAATACATGTTGCATATGCTATTTTGCAAATCATATCAACTTTATTAGAAAGCCCAATTTTAAAGATTAAAAAGAAGAATAAAAATAACGAATGAAAATTGAATGGAGTTCAACCCAGAGCGCAACATATCATATGTGGAACATTTACATCGATTTCTGATTATGGAAAAATGTTGAACCGGTAGATAGTTATAAGGCAAATATACAGGGTACATGAGATAGTTGAGGATATATTGTAATTTAATAAAATAAATCAAATCTACATTGTACCAAATATATTATGATAAAAAATTATGCGTGTATTTTCGATAAGTTTTCTTATAAGATTATTTTATGAATCTGTCGTCAGCTCCGATGTGTACTTCATTGCTGGATCAGAAATTTTGATATGCTTGCCCTAAATAGCGCGTATTCTTTTCGGAAATAGCTCGACAACAGCGGTCTTCTGGGAAACTATATTAGTTTGAGAATGTTGATTAATCACCTTTTCAACAACACTCCAATAGTATGATCGAAATCTACCGGTTTCGAAACCACAACATTGTTGTCACATGATTAAATATCGTCTGACATCTATTCTTGAGTTACGTGGACTTTGTGAGCTGGTGAGACATGTTGAAAAACGAATGAACTTCCACAACATACATTAGCCATCCTGTGCATTACAATGTACGTAGCAGCATTACTTCAAATACCTTTAGAGACATGAGAGTTGGCAAAATATGACGTTCGTTGCTTGCCACTGCTACGACTATCACACTTGCAAGACAATTAGTGAACATCAACCCATAAGACATCAGAAGGATATGCACAGAAATATCGGTCTGACCTACTGTTTCTTGTTAGAGCTTTGGCCTTGGTCGAAGTTGATTCTTATCTGAGATAAACAAAGCATGTCACGATCGCGAGAGTTTTCGACTTTGTTAGGTCGCAGTTTGGTTCGATTTTTCTATGTTTCTGAATACATGTCTTGGCTTCTTCTCAGTACATACGACATTTATCGAATGTCAACGTGCTCCACAATTCTGAAACTTTCCTCCGATATCTGAAGTTTTTTGGCACTGGCTCTCATTGTACTTCCGGGTCATCATCGATAACATTTCGATCCGTCGGGTGAATTATTTTGTCCTTATAGTGTCTGAACATTTGGAATGTCTTTTTTTTTCTTATTCTTTGATACATTTGAAACATTCTTCCTTGAGGGCGTGCATTTGTGTATATATTATAACATTCCAGTTAATCGGGAATTCACGTTTTATCTGACCATTTATTTGTTGAACATCTAAGCCACATGTCATAAAAATACAAAAAAATAGAATGCACCATGTCGAATACAATGCGAATCAATACTAAACTGCAGGTGGTTGCTTGTCGTACAGAAGATGCGAATGAAAAAGCACTGGAGCATAACTGAAAGATAATCATTCCACAGGCATCTGAATGTAACTCACGGCTAAAGGATGCGAGTGAATATGAATTAAGTATTCAAATTCCCAAATACATATATTTCAGTAAAGGATCAACTATCTGGCATTACAGCATGTCTTGATTTAACAGAAGAAAGAAAATGATCTTTTCATGAGTTGATTGTTACTTGTACAAGAAATAAAGAATATCGATAGGAAATGCTTTGAATATAAAGGGATTAGAGAATCGTAAACAGCACGAGTATTACGGTGCCTTGTGCTAGCTTTAGGGTTTCGATGTCATTATTGTTATAGCTAGAATTCTATGCTTACCTATTCTGACAGAGGTAAGTGAAAGACAAAATGTTAACATCAAAATCAATCCTCAGCTGTTTTTATAGCTATATAAATACCTACCGGAGTGGTGTTGTTGTAGGTAGACCAGATTTGTTGGTAGTCGCTGTATAAACACAGGAGTAAAAATGTGCTACAATGTAAGTCAGAGAACAGGGAAATTACCCGGATATCGTCATAGATTTTAAACACTAATATATGGAAGGTACCGAAATAGTTGAGTTCTTCAGTGGATAACCAATGACGTGAGAACTGCAGTGCAAGTTTTTCAGTATAGTGTTTACGTGGCATATTTTAACTACATCATTCTACGTTCGTCTTTAATTAGCTTACCCCTGTTACTAGTTAAAATGTTGAGCAATTTCTTTGAATATTTTGTTCACGTAAACTAAAATTGTACATGGGAGTGTTAGTTTATATCATTCCTGCTGATACTACTACTACTACTACTACTACTACTACTACTACTACTACTACTACTATATCACAAACAAATATATATGTTTCTGTATATATGTGTGTGTACCAGAATATATGTCTAGATATATACACAACCAAAACATGTATATATACTTTTGCAATTATACATATATATGTGTGTGTGTGTGTGTGCATGTATGTGTGTGTGTGCGTGTGTGCGTACCTGTATATGTGCGTGTGTATATATATATATATACATGTACGTGCATATATATA
>NC_068992.1:50746223-50753283 GCF_001194135.2 Octopus bimaculoides
ATATATATATATATATAGATGAATATACAAATATAGATTTGTGCGTGTGTACGTATGCATGTGATCGTGTGTGCATACATTTATATCCAGAAACATCCAATGGGCCAGTAGCAAGAATTTGGATAATTGTGTTATAAGGTAATGTGCTGAATGCTGTACTGAATAACTACCTAATTTAATGAAATTTTCTTTTGAGTAAGCGAAAGGAAATGAAATCCCGTTGGTAATTATTAGAGATTCTCAATGATAAGGGGAGATAATTTCAGGAAATTTAGAATATATTTCTCAAGTGAAAATTTATACTTCAGGGAAAAGAGAATTTTTGTCTACAGGCAAGTATATTGCACTATAGATTTGGGTTCGCTTTCACCATAAAATTAAAATTTGATTTTAAATGAATTGCAATTTTATTTACCTCATTAGCTTACAGCAGAAAAAAGAGACAGACAGACAGACAGACAGACACACATATATGACGAACTAAATAACGTTTTGTTTAGTTCGTTCCGAGATGTCTCTCTTAGGAACATCTCATCGACAAGAGTCAATAAACTCGAAACATCGATTGTCTGAGATTCCCGAGAGATGGGGACACTGAACGAACTGAGTGTTTTCACACCTTTTTACCATAAAAGAGATTTTTCTCCCCGGTAACTGCAGTGTACGTGCATTTATAACTTGAAATATGTGACAAACATATTTCAATTAACCTAAATTTTGAATATTTATATATATACAGGGTGATTCAAAAGTCACTATACATAGGAATTTTTTTTTTTTTTATAAGTTTTATAAGAAACAGTTAAATAAGAAAAACTGTTTCTTATAAGAAAAAACAAACTGTTTTTATGTATGGCAACTATACGTGTGTGTGCGCTTGTTTTTATATATAACTATAATTAAACAAGCTGTACTCTTTCACTACAACTTTCTCTTACTATTTCCTCCCTGTTTCTGTTTTACCTGTGTCACGCTGAAACTCCCTGGAACTACGTTAAGGGTACACGTATCTGTGGAGTGCTCAGTCACTTGCACGTTAATTTCACGAGTAGGCTGTTCCGTTGATCGGATCAACTGGAACCCATAACGTACGTACGTATGTATGTGTGTATGCATGTATGGTTGTATGTATGTGTATATGTATGTGTGTATGTATGTATGTATGTATGTGTCTATTAATGTTTCATTTTATGTTCAGTTAAAATAGAGACATTTACATCAATCTGAAGGGTCACTCCATACTTTCGTAGAGTATATATTTAGTACGACGATGGCTTAGCTGGCCGTAACTTCGAAGTCATTATCAATACTATTCTTGCTAAAGAACTATATGTACATATATATTCACTTTGCATATTTCTCGCAACAATGCATATTCATCATCCTTCCACCTCACCAACTAAATATGCTTCATGAGTATTACTTATTGTAATTTTATTCAAATACACATGCTTGATGTTATAGTGCAATTAATAATTAAAATAATTACAATCAATAAGTCCTTATGGACTATGACAATTTTCTCTCTGTGTGTCTCTGTGTCTGTCTCTCTTTTGTTACATCTCTGTCATTCTCTATCTTGGTCTTGCATCATTTTTCTCTGTTTCGCTCACATATTTCATTCACAAAACGTAATAAAATAAAACTGTAGTATAGAATAGTATTAATTTCTCTCTATTTCACTTTTATCATACGACAACAATCTTGATATAAATACGAAGTTTTATCAGTTTGATCTCATTCTTTATTTTTAATTGTTCGACTTCCGGAATGGAATAATTAAATGTTTTTATCTGTTTATATGTATTACAGCTTCGTTTAGTGGGGTTTTTTTAAAGTTGTTTTATCTTTCCATTTGATAATTTGGATTGGCCTCAAATTTATCTTCTTTCAGTTAGATATAAATCATTCAATGATTAAATGCTAACAAACAGAATACACTTGGGAAAATACGGAAGCGATTATTGCCCTTTTAATAACATGAGGGAAGCTAGTCATTTAATGATATATCGTGTCAAAATTTGATATATTAGATTGCAACTTAAGAATGGCGTAAAACCACGGAGTATTTATACATTGAATACAGTAATTAGAATTCGTAGAATAATAAAGATGGTTAATACAAATATACATTTTCGCAAAAGATGTGCACACACACACAAACAGAAGCAAGCATAGAAACATTATATATATATATATATATATATATATACAAACATGCAGGAAGTAAACAGGCACCTTTAATTTTCAAAGTTTCTGATCTAAGCGCCCTAATATGTTTTCAGCAGTGTAGAATTTACAATATAATTATTCATTCCGGATGCCATTATATTAAACATTTGCGAAGAGTAACTATGCCACGCACAAAAGATTCAGCAGAACTGTCAGATTTTCAGAGAGATCGTATTGTTGGGCAATCTGAAGTTGGTCTTAGCCAGCGAAATATTGCCGAAAATCTTCATACTCCTTTTGTTACTGTTAATAGAATTATAGAATTATAGTGCAATTCAAAAGCCAAGGAAACGAATTATCAGATTCCGGGCCCTCGGAAAGGAAGCTTCGCTGTTTGAAGAGATTTGTGGAAACCGCACCCCGTTCGAAGGTTTCGGACATTGCAAAACAGCTATAAGTTAGTCCAAGAACCTGTGTTACATATCTGCATAAGCTTGGGTATTATGGACGAGCAGCTAGAAGAAAACCTCTCCTTCAACCAATTAATATCAAATAAAAGAATTTAAAAATTAAAGGTGTCTATTTACTTCCTCCATGTATGTGCATATATATATACATATAACAAATTAGAGAAAGAGAAAATCGAATTCATGAGATCCTTTATTCGTCAGTGCGATCGATTTGACTCATCTTGCATCGCTTCTTCGCGGTTGTAACTATGCAGCGTATCTCGTCCTACAGATATATATACAGATATATGTGTGTATGTAAATATATATTTTGTTCTTTACGATGAATCGAATTCATCATACGACATAATGGTAACCCATTTTGTTTATCCATTTTGTGTATCTAAATTAGATGTGCCTGGTATGAGTTTGGAGTGGAAATCCTGATAAAAGATAGCACAAGATCAGCAGCCGCCAAATTACGACATTGTTATTCCAATTAGATATCGGACAATCAGATTAAAACCATATGTTTTGATATGTTTGTGTTGGAAATAATTTATTGTGATGGAAAGAATTTTTCATTTAACTGGAGACAATACACTTTTTTAATCGGATGCTCAAAAGTTTCCGACACTTGTTGCAATCCTAGAAACTCCGAACTGTTTTTTCTGCTTTTATTTTGTGATAAACATTTTATGTATATCTACTTAATATAAGACAGCGTTGTGAGCTTCATATAAAACAACACACGAAATTCTATTGAGACATAAACATTGAATAATAATAATAATTTCTTCAGCTGCGGACATAAAGCCACTTGTTGCTGATCGTATTTACATCAAAAATTGATATATCGAATTTATTGATCTTTGTTTTGGGGTGCAAGCTGAATGGCCAAAACATTGTAGAAAAAAAAACCCATTGGTCACCGTATCGTCAGAGTGCAGAAACAAAATGTCGTTTGGTTATTAAATATAGTCTAATATCAAAACTCCACCGATATAAAATTTTCTTTCCTCGTTCTCAGTTTCACAAAATTAACTTCCCTTGCATCGTTAAATTCGACTGCTATTTCCAGCTTAATCCAAAATCTGAAACACTGAAACAATCGGAAAAACCATTGTTATTTTTTTATCTAATTATTCAATAATTTCTCTTGGAACTATTTTTTTATCAAGCTAATATCACTGCCTAATGTTTTGAAGAGAGCCTTAAAGTGTTCACTTCGATGCAAGGGAACATGCGAGCCCAAATATTTCGATGCGATCTAGAATTACAACAACTATTTGAAAATGTTTATCATAAAATTAAAAAAAGTATCTAAAGTAATTAAACTATGAATTTTTCGATACAAAGCTGAAGATATTTTCTTTCACTCCCTAAAGATGGTATTTAATCATTAGTGTGTGGAAACCTCTCCAATTATGTCTGTAACCTCGTTAGGATAGGAAAGAATGTGTCTACCATTGTCTATATGGACATTACTGCATATACATATGGGAGGCAAATTCAAATAAAACTCACATAATCTATAACTTCTAACGGATATTCCAATGATTGTCAACCAAATACATCCTATTCCCAAGGTATTTCTGAGCACAGGGGTGTGTTGAAAGGCCGTGCCAATTGCGTCAGAACAATAAGATGAAACTGGGAACAACAATAAAAAGAAAACTTTCAAGAAAGATTAAGCGATTACTTCCAATTTTTAGCTTTATTTTATAAAACATTTATCATTGACTTTATTTCTCTATCTTATAAATTTTGTGCAATTCATAAGACGCTTTGAATACATATTCCTGTAGGTAAATATTATTCTATGAATGCTCAATACCGAAAACTTGAACAGGCCACTACGAGCAAGAAACCAGTATAAACCAGCAGTCTATTACATAGTCATTTGTACTCGATTGGTTTGTTTGGTGTCGACCTCCACAGAGAAAATCTAAAGTCTGATTCAGGAGGTGAATAGTAAAATTAGAACTTTGAATAGAACGCCACGCGGTAATTGGTTCGAGTTCCTGGACTGCGAGTTCAAATCCTAGCGAGATGAACATTGCTTTTCATCCTTGCCGAGTTGATCAAAAATACGCCAGTCCGGAGCAAGGGATTGTTGGTCATAAGGATTTGTATCTATCAGTCACTTATGAACCGACAGCGATGTACCTCACACAACAGATGCCAAACTGTTTCGGCATTTAAGAGCAGTTTTTTTTTTCTTGAGTGAAGATCTGTATCGTTTAGAGGTGAGACTTGTATACACGGCTGTCACATCTTTTTCAAAACAATGCATACACGTACAGTGGCGTGGCTATACTTGACCGATGAGCAGGGTGCCTAATAAATCTAAGAAATCTGAACTCAGGGTATAAAAAGGAGTAACGAAACACGGCAAGGGATTCTGTCTGAAATTTTACCGAGTCTACCATCAACCATATGTTACACGATCTACATGAAATGCCTCATAATATTTTGTAATTTGTTACGCGATCACACATACAGTCTTATTTTTTTGTTTCTTTTGTGTTTCTTTTACTGTTATTAGAATATATGTGTTTATCGAAGTGCTTAATATATTATATCAACGGAAGTATTCATTTGAAATAATCCTGATTCGCAATAAGTTTCGGAGCCAATTATCTTCTGAAGAAATGAGAAATATATCGTTGGCATTTCTTTCTATCTATTGAAGTTTTTATAGTTTTGTTATTATTATTTTTCTTCTTGGTTCTTTATTTCGGCTTTGAAAATGTATTCTACTTAAATGATACGATAGTTATGAGAAAGATAGAAAGCAAAATAAAGAGTGTAAGAGGGTAAATAGATATTGAGAGAGTTTAAGAGACTGTGAATAAATGAATAGATAATAGTAATAAAAAAAAAATAACAGTGAGAAAGCGGAAAATGAGAATTGAAAACGTTGAGGGAAGAGTCATATGAGAAAGGCTTTGCATATAAGTTAATAAATAGTTCTGTTGGTTTCACACTCACACACATATACACACGCACACACTCACGCACGCAAGCTAACACATACACTCACACACATATACGCATATATATGTATATGTGTATGCTTGCGTGCATATGCAGTGCAAGTCATTGTATGTTAAAAAATTGTTTGCACACACATACAAACACACAGACACACATACACACACACAGACACACATACAAACACACAGACACACATACACACACACATATATATATGTTTCTGTGGATCTTCATGAATGACATTGTATCTCGATGCAATATTTACTCTAAACTGTTACAATAAACATGCAGTTTCTCTGTATTGAAAACATGTGCAGTGAACATGCGCACGCTGCGTGACAAACTGAATGCGACCAATAATTTATCTGAAAACCAAAAACGATATCTAAAGAATTATTTCTGAATATGGTACTGTTTTCATACAATCTTGCTTTTCATGGAATTCTGCCTTTCTCATCATCTGCTTTTCAATAACGATTTAAATCTTGTTGATAGAATGAATATATGAAAGCAATATACACATAACCACACATATATAAATGGATGTGCAAATAAATATGCATATATATCTATGCAAACATATCTATCTATACATATATACATGCATGCATACATACATACGTACATGGAAACATACATACATACATGTGTATGTGTGTGTGAAGTATTTATACATATGTATATATACATACATTCATTGTAAATGTACGTAAAGATATTGGAAAAATGTATAAAACTTATTACTCTCATACACCCATATCGATACATAAAGATGCAAAGAAAGAACTAAAGATGTGTAAGTAATCGTATGAACTGCTTTCAGTTTACCTGGCTTTTAGGAAAATACAACATTCGATGGGCTGTTGCACGTGATGAAAAATGTTCTATTCAGAAGATAAATTTTCACATTACATGTTCAATGTAAAAGAAGTAAGGCTTCTTTCAATCTATCAGACACCCTGCTGTGTGAATAGAAATCTCTAAACATTGAAATACTCGGGTCCTGAAAAATCACATGCGCTTACTTAAAATATCGATCTCTTATTAACGAACTGCACTTTGATCATAATTAAATGAGTAAGTAAAGATGTTATGAATTACCTCACACCACTTAATTTTTCTTAATTAAGGAGACGAAATTGAATTGATACCTGGCAAATACCCTTGCTCTAAAGAGAAACATGCATTAAAAAGTCACAACACACATACACACAAACTCACACACACATGCAAAGCTATAAACACGCCTAGCTTAGAATAGAGGCAGCTGATAAAGGAAAAGTTCCATAAGTGACTTGTCTGTTTTCCTATTTATTCATTCTGTTGTCCGCACAAAGAGTCCGTTTTTTTGTGCTTTGTTTATGTTCCCGTTCCCTTTTTGTCCACGTTCTTTGACGTCCTGTACCCGGATATCCATCTATATATACATGTAGATGTAG
>NC_068992.1:50753293-50753755 GCF_001194135.2 Octopus bimaculoides
GTCCTGTACCCGGATATCCATCTATATATACATGTAGATGTAGGTATGTACATATATGTATGTATACATGCATATGCTCATATATCATTTGTATTATTATTACGATTTTTTTTTCTTCTTTCTTCAAATTTTTTCCCATTTCTCGCCGAGTGTTTTCCGTACACCTAGGGCAGAGAAACGTTGTATGCATTCCCAATTTACACACGCAAATTCATAGGTAAAACATGTATTTAAGAAAAAAAAAAAATCATGAATGGATGTTGTTTTCACAGCGATAATGCTCTTCTTAGTACATGAGTCGTTCCAGCTAGCACGATTTTTTGCATCTCCTGTAGAGATGGTAAGCCTGGTATCATTTTCAAATAGATTTCAGTACCTTTTTTTATCATTCCTAGAGATCCTACAGTCACTGGTATGGTAGTCGCTTTGAGGTGCCACATTTTTTCAATTTCTATTAGCAAG
>NC_068992.1:50754886-50756265 GCF_001194135.2 Octopus bimaculoides
GGAGAGAGAATAAATGTGTAGGATTTAATGGTTCAACCGGATAAAATGGCCGGAAGAAAGAGGCACACACACTCATACATACATACATGTATATATGTGTATATATACAAACACACACACATATATACATGTATATATGTGTGTGTATATATATATATATATATACACACACACACAAACATATATACATGTACCTATATCAATATATGTGTGTGTGCGTGTGTTTATATGACAGGAACTGAGCCGGTTTATATCTCTAGATATCTCAAACATATGATTAATTGCTTCATCCCAATAATTGCTGTATTGACACTCCATTTCTAGCATATACGAAGATGAACAGATAATGAATGCAATTGGACAGTATCGATCATTGTAAAATTTTACTGAAATTATATAACAAATCCATGTGAAAATTACAATTTATTGAAACTGTATTAGCTATTTACAATCGATTATTTGATTAACCGATAAGACTTAGCAAGAAATGAACGTGAAATACATTCTAAATCTAGTATTAATTCATATGATTTGATTATTTGTCTATGATTGATTGTAAAGTTTTAAAAAAATATATAATTATTAAAACTTTTAATATTTAGGAATTTAAATGCAAGCTTTGTAGGTTTTGATGATATCAGCAATGAAAGTTCAAATATTAGCATACAGCAATATTTGTAAAATGGAATCGACCAGGTTTTTTTTCCTGAAGAATCTATAAAAATTACAATTTCTGTAACACCATTTTACAAAATGTGAATACTAATACACACGCACACACACACACACACACACACACACACACACACACACACGACTACATACATACACATGTATGCATGTATATATATGTATATGTATATGTGCGTGTGTGTGAGTGTGTGTGTGTGTGTGTGCGTCTGTCTGTCTGTCTGTTTGTATCTAGTGAGATACATTTATATAAAATATTCAGATACTTTGAGAGGTGGGCATGATCTTTATTTTTCACAAAAGGTTTTTAACATTCAGAATGTTAACTAATGTTTAATAAACTTTCTGGCATTCGTTAATTTAGTGCATCAATTTCACATATATTGACGAAAAATTTTAAACTCAAGTGCATATCACCATTTACACCAATGGTTCCCAAACTTTTCGGGCTGCGATCCCCTTGACACCCAGGTCACATTTCTAGTGTCCCCACCCAAACTAACCATCACAAATACAGACCTCTTTCTGAAGCAGCTTCAAAGCAACTGCAAGACCGTTTTACAATAGCTTGTATGTATGTATGCATGTATGTTAGCTTCAAACATAATTTTCAGTCTGGTTACGTATGTAGTCAACATTGTATGCATGTACGCTAATTTATATATATATATATGTATATATATATATAT
>NC_068992.1:50756927-50757943 GCF_001194135.2 Octopus bimaculoides
ATATATATATATATATATATATATACACACCTCCATTCGTATATACATATATTCATCCATATATATGTTTCTGAAATATTTGTAAGCGTATTTGCGCATGAACATATGTGTGCTTGTAAATATTTCCATGTGTTTGTTTTTACACATGCTTGTCTATATATAAGAACCATATCTCTGCGCATGTGTGCTGCTTGCATATTTACATACTTCGTACGATCATGATTTTATATTTGCTTCTATAAGAACTTTCGAGAAGAGCGATTCATCTTTCAAACAAAATATTTTCCAAAGTGCACATGAAAGGTCTTAGTTTGTTCATATTTTATTTTGCAGATCTCATTCTATGTTTTTTTTTCTTTTACCGAAGTCTTCTAAACTTATTTCGTCGTCAATCCTATTTTAGATATGTTATTTGCATAGAAAAGAAAGAAATGAAAAAGATTAGCCTTTTGAAAATAAGAATCTTTAAAAAATTACACAGAGTAGAAGAATTTTTTCCCCTAGTTTCTCCGATATGCTTGTTTATATGGAAATATGTTGCAGTACTCATTGAATTTAGAGATAAGATTGAAAATAGCAATTTTGTTTTCGAATGTGTTATATGAGTCAGAAACTTGCAAGTACTTTCCTCTTCATAACTGAATTGAGGAATTTTTTGTTTAATTATTTATATGTTATAATTTTCTTTACATTTGTATTTTCCTTCGCTTATAATCTTTTTCATAATGATTCGCCAATTCTTCGTACAGAAGCAGCAGCACCAACAGCAGTAGCAACTATAGCAGCAGCATATTCTCTACTCTGTGTAGCCTTTGTTGATATTCAGACACAGCAAAATATTTCTATGAGTCCCAAACAGGTAAAATTCATATTCATATATATGAACGTAAGTATGTATGTATTTAACCATATATGCATGCGTGTGCGTATATATATACACAGACATGTGTATCTATGTAGTATGATGTATGTATATACTCCTAATATATATATATATATATATATATATATATATA
>NC_068992.1:50758317-50759230 GCF_001194135.2 Octopus bimaculoides
ATATATATATATATATATATATAGCACAGTAACTAAACGAAGGACAGGGGGATTATGGATTGAATTCATTCGATGACGGCTTGTAAAGTATCATTATACATTTAAGATTCTTTAACAAGGACCATGAAAAACGCCTTTAATCAAAGAACAGGAGAACAGACTGGCTTGTGGAGAAATTCCGTGCAACCTAAATACTTTGTAACACAGTACTCAGCACGCTTAGGGCCAGCTGAGTTTCAGTATGTACTCTGTGATCCTCGTTTATGTCGAAGCAAGGATTCTTCACTGAATCATGCAATACTGTACATCGATCCTAGTTTTTCGCCCATCTTACTGCATATTGTTCTACTTGGTAAGGAGAACATTAACAACAACAAGAAAAACAACAAAAACATTACTCACTCAATTTTTCTCCATGTTCTATATTTAGCAACATTTATAGATATATATCTGTCTATGGCTTTAAGGTAACGATGATGGGTGAAATACCTGGTTTTGTTATTTAATGTTAGTGCTGATGCCTAAATGATCACTTGAGGTTTGTCGCTTAAAAGTATGAAGTTTTATTTTTATTCGGATTTACTCTGCTTGTAGAATTTGTATTTTAGGGAAAAGCAAAAGTATTAAGACTCATTAAATATATACATAAACGTTTATGATAGTCAACGACATTTCTTCTTTATAGTATATCTATATGGCAGAATAACAGCAGACTTTCCCAGATCAAACTTTGAAATCATATATAAAATTACACATATTTACAGAAGAAAGAATAGACAACCACGAGCGGATGATGTCAATCATTGGTTCGTTCATTCAAATCTAATATGCAGTTAGTGATTATCATCATCAACATTAACAACATCTCAAACTAGCATATATATATATATATATATATATATATATATATATA
>NC_068992.1:50759793-50762681 GCF_001194135.2 Octopus bimaculoides
CACACACACATATATATATATATATATATATATATATATATATAATAGTATGGATACTCATATAGATGGATGTGTTTTCACTTTCCTATTCTTTATATTTTTATAGTTGTTTGATCAACTGAATAATCTGTTCTTCAATGAACACGTAAGTGGCCGAAAATACAATAAACACGTACAGGTTTCACGTAATTATCTGGTAGAATTAGTACGACTCACTTTGGTATAAGGTTGAACTGTTTGAATTAGAGATACAAACCACTTCTCGGTTTCCGTCTTCCCTAATTCACTCAGTACGTATTGCTCGGCACAAGGCAATAGAAAACGAAGCCATGCCTATGCAATGAGATCAAACAAGGTAGCATATAGTGGTGAAGTGAATCCTTTTCCCGTTCTCTATAACTTTTTGCTCGATCTCGTTCTTTTTTCTGTCCGTCTCCCTCTCTTTCTGTATATATGCATGAATATGTGTATGTATGTGTGTGTGTGTGTGCAGTGATAGGTGGGTACATATCGTTACTAAGATGATATGAAGAACACGGGACAGTGTGATAGAGTTTTACTTGCCCTACACGTATTTCCTAGGTAAATATTCTTGGAAAATCATTGTTTTTTATGCCCATGTAATAATGTCACATGATGTCCTTGTCGACAGATGGTATCTCTCTTTTTTGTACATTGTCATACATACATACGTACATACGTACATACATGCATGCATGCATGCATACATGCATACATACATACATACATACATGCATACATACATACATACATACATACATACATACATACATGCATGCATACATGCATACATACATACATACATACATGCATACATACATACATACATACATACATGCATACATGCATGCATACATGCATACGTACATACATACATACATGCATAGTCAGCTGAAATCAGCTGCCGAGCGAATGTTGACGTAAAGCTAAAAACAAGCGAAAAAGAAAATACTTATGCTGAGCTATTGAGTAATCTGCACTTACTCTATCCAGATTACAAGACTAGATTTATACCTGTAATTATTGGGCCACTGGGATATGTAACACGCTTCCAAAATACCAATCTTCAGAAATTATGCTTCTCAAAACCAGAAAAGAGAAAGCAGATTCGAAGACTACAGATCCAAACCATCACTGGCACTGCAAAAATCTGAAAAAGTTTCCACGAGTCTTTAATTTTAAGTATATCTGAGCATGTCTAGATATGCAAGTATATGCATCAGAATACATACATAAAACAGAACTTACAAATCTGCACACATGCATACATAAGACCATAGCCTGTTGATGTTGAAATCCCAATGAAGGAGCCTTGGATCTAGGTTAGAAACCAGCCCTTTCTCTATTGGCAACAAATCTTGAAATAAAACTGCATAATGGCATACATAGATACATGCATTCACACACATACGCAGGCACACATACACACATACATATATAGGAGAGTTGACTTTAGGTGTTGCGTCAAGTTTTTTTTTTTCAGTGGTAAATAAAAAAAAAATGTTTAGAAGAGAATTGAGGCACGAGGAAAAATTCGGAAAAACATGCTTCAAAGTTCAAATGTTCATACAAATTCCAATATTCAATTAATTTCAAAGAGACAGACAGTAATGCCAGTTCAAATGTTCGATGAACTTCATAGCAGTCAAAAATGATTGAAAGTTCAATGACACAGATGTACTTACGATCAGATACGATGAAGATTTTAAAAGATTAAAAACCAGGAAAGAAAACAGGAAAATCTGTTTTACAATTTCTCTCGAAGTGCATGAAGGATTCTTCGTCGCAGGTTTTGTTAGACAGCTTGAACTGTTAAACTAAAACTGCTTTGTATATACATAGTTCTGATTGGTTGTAAATTTAATCACGTCACTTGTTTTTGTTCGCAGATGTTCTGGTTACATAGTTTAGTTTGGCAAAAGTCCGGGGTTCAGGTTGATTGACTTCCTGGTGACGTCATTTGTTTTTCAACTACTTCGATCATTTGTTTTTTACCGGTTTGGTTCATTTTCTCCATACGTCATTTGTTTTTGACAAAGATCTTTGTAACTTGCTATTCTCTGACGATTGACCTGCGTTCCATTTGGTTGATTCCCGTAAGAAGCCACTGATCTCGGTCAGCTCAAAATTTATTGTTTTTGTTTCTTTACGGTACCGTTTCGACCAGAAAATATCTCTTCTACTCTAGGCACAAAGTTCGAAATTTTTGGGGGAGGGGCCCAGTCGATTAGATCGACCCAGTCAGTACACAGCTGGTACTTAAATTATCGACCCCGAAAGGATGAAAGGCAAAGTCGACCTCGGCGGAATTTGAACTGAGAACCTAAAGACAGATGAAATACCGCTAAGCATTTCGCCCGGCGTGCTACCGTTTCTGCCAGCTCGCCGCCTTGCATGTTATTATAATAGCCTGAGATTTACTTCGACCTAAACGAATTCGGATTAATATTATTTGAGATATATAGAAATATATTTCGATAGTTGTAGATTCTATTTACTTAATTATTTTATCCGTTATAATTTTGTTGTTTCTTTAATTATAATTGTTATGTAGTTGAAAAGCTAACGTTCATAATACATAGGCATTTGAATTAATCTTTTTACAATCCAGCCGTTCTTTCACAAGGAATTTCGTTTGTTTATAAACCAAAGCTCCGAAGAGACTTATATAAGTGGATATGTATTGTTTATAAATCAAATATTGTATATAAGTCGAAACGAAGTGTCGGCTATTTTGGTTTTTTATTGATCTTTTATGTTATCTTATATTATATCATATTCATAGTATATTGTTATAATATAAATACATTATTGGATCGTCAATTGAAGCTCTCTATTTAATCTATTGTTTATATATATATATATAT
>NC_068992.1:50763296-50768918 GCF_001194135.2 Octopus bimaculoides
ATATATATATATATATATATATATATATATATATATATAGATAGATAGATAGATAGATAGATAGATAGATAGATAGATAGATAGATATGTGTACATACATACATATGTTTGCATATATGAAGTGAACCTGCATTAACATATAGAGTGAAGCATTGATTTGCTTGATGATTTTGTAAAACGTCAATGCAGTTGAGTGTGTACAATTAATCTTGAAAGGACAGCTTTTGTAGTTTGTCATTCAATGGCGAAGCGAATAACTGGATTTGAAATATGAGATACAATATTAAGATGATAAATACAGTCGGACAATAGACAAATAGCTTAAATTTATTCTAATAGGAGAAAGGTCTATGAAATAATTGCAAAGAATCCCAATCACATCTGACCTGCGTTACAGGAAATGAAGATATGGTGTGAGATAGGGCTGCAGAGGAAAAGAACGTGAACAGTGAATGGGAGATAGGAAGATGACTATTGTCTGTTGCTTACCTTCTGAAACACTATGTCAAATCGGAAACAATCGTATATGAAGAACGATGCTCAATTGTTGGACAAATTCTCAAGATATAGTTAATTTTAACGAATACTTTTACGCCCACCTCGCAATTTCTTCAACACAAACCACGCTAAGACCATTAAGAAAAAACACCATCTGTATAATACTTCTTCACCTACTACTTTCACTTTGCAATGATATTGTAACTGGTGTTCCAGTTATTTGTCTAACTGAAAACTGATTTTTACTGATAAATAAAAGCGGTTTTAATATATCATTGGCTACGGCGGGACATCGGCCCACAATGAACATAATATTAAATACTTAACGCCAGAGACCAGCAATTACATCTTGTAAATGGTTATTGAAAGCATCCAATCATTTACAATGGGTGGCTGTTGAAATAAAGCGTCGACTGGGATATCATATTAGTGTGCAGATATTTAAACACATACATGAATATATAAATATATATATATATATATATTTTTACTTGTTTCAGTCATTTGACTGTGGCCATGCTAGAGAACCACCTTAAAGGGTTATAGTCGAAGAAAACGATGCCAGGATTTATTCTTTGTATGTATAGTGTTTACTCTACCAATCACTTTTGCCGAACCGTTACGTTACGGGGAAAAACATCACCTTCAGTTGTCAAGCGGTAGAAGGGGAAACAAACATATGTACACACATGTACACATGCGCGCACACACACACACACACACACACACATAAATGTCTACCAAATCCACTCACGCGGCATTGGTTGGACCGATGCTGTACTAGAAGACACTTGCCAAGATGCCACGCAGTGAGACTGAAACCAGAACCATGCGGTTGGGAAACAAGCTTCTTACCACACAGTCACGCCTGCATAAGTATATATGTATGTGTGTTTGTATACGCACACATATATGCATACATATCTACATACACACATATGTATGCACATATTCATACATACAAATATAATGTATGTGCACATATCTCAAAATGCGCCTTCGTTTAGTGTTGTACTGTTTTTCTAACAACTGTAGACCTATGTCATTGGTTTTTTTTTATGAATATGATACAGTTACATTTATTATGAGATTTTGCTAATCATTTTGCACACTAAAATGAATTTTATATATTAGTATGTGATATCTATCCGAATAGTAAGTGTAACAACTTATTTCCGTATGGACATAGTAAAATCTGATTTTAATTTTGATCTAAATTACTCGATGTCTCCCATAGATATTTTACATAGCAAGTTGTACATATTTCCCGTTTTGCATTATTTCTCCACTTTCTCACCGTAATAAAGCATGGATATTGACGAACTTAATAATATATGAACATGGACTTCTGTTTCTGAAAATTCAACTTATGATAAGTATTTTCATTATTCCAGCACATGCTTTTTAGGCATTAGAAAAAAAAGTAAACATTTGTCTATCTTGTATACTCATGTGGTGCTCAGTATAACACGTCTACATCTTTCAAATGAAGATTGGATGTTGAGAGTAGTACCACGTTGATTATATGTTTGCATAATGCAGGCTGGCGTAGTATTAAATGATAACAACAACAGCAACTTAGTGATCACAAGAGAGACTCTATAAAGTCGACAGAACTGCTCGATTTAGCAACGAAATTTTCTCTAATTTACATGCTATCGTCTTAACTGTAAAACGACTCCATACTTAACATTAGGAAGTATGGTTGTAGTTCGAATAGATTAATATTGGTTTACCCCTCTCATCATATGCATGGGCTTTAATACTCCCACTCATCAAAAAAAAATAATAAAGTGATTATAAACACATACTATAATCGCATGTAATTAGAAGAGTTGATGGCGCATGTGCTGTAAGTGAATCAAATGACCAGAACTCTGCTACACTGGACACAATTTCCGAGAAGGTTTCGAAACTGGTAAAATGAATTTTCTTTCGCTATCGTGGTTTTATAAATCTCAATGTTTCAATGAGGTAATAAATCGTGTGAATGGCGCCCATATACGGTTTCCGCGCCATTGGCGTCAATTGCGTCACCAAATTGCATATATATTCAAACGGTTACATAATAACTAGTATTGAAATTATGGCTTCTTGGAAAAAGCAATGATATATATATATATATATATATATATATATATATCTTTTTTTCTGTTCATTTATCCTTGATATCTTTCTTAAAACCATTTCCTTCGCACATAGCTGAATAATGAGATGAGAATTGATTGCGCCGAACGGAAATGATGCGGAAACTTGGCTTATAATCCTAAACATGCGACAGCATGTAAAATAAAATGGATTCAAACGAAAGTAACTACAAAAATAAATCACAGTCGCAGAAGAAAAACTATTACTTTCTAAATCCTCAGCAACGTAAAGCAATAAAATTCTTAAAGAAAATGGAAACTCAAGATTCCGTTTTCTTCTTTCTGTGTAGTTGTTTTTAGTTGAGAATTTTTTTTTTTTTTGCAGTGAAAATAATATAAATGTAACTAAGTATATTGCAATGTAAATGCATGAGTAAATGATGACATATTGAAATTTAAAATAAACGAAATGACATGAATTAACATAAGCAGACATAAATAGCAAAGCTAATTTCAAATGAACTAAAGTACAAAGTTGCGTGCAAGAAGATGTGAATACAGGAGAGTTCAATAGTCATGCGAAAGCTATCAGAGAATAATGGAAACTAAATATTGTGTAAAGCAGTA
This sequence comes from Octopus bimaculoides, assembly GCF_001194135.2. NCBI lineage: Eukaryota > Metazoa > Mollusca > Cephalopoda > Octopoda > Octopodidae > Octopus > Octopus bimaculoides. Next base: position 50,766,509 of record NC_068992.1, read on the forward strand.
AGTAATGTATAAAATGTAATTAAGTGGAGGAAATTTGCAGAAAATAGATAAAACTATTCTAAATAACTATTTGTCAGTTGAGATGTTTCATGATTAGACTTTGAGTCGTTTTATTTATTCTACAACTTAGCCATTCTTAATGGCTTGTTACAGAAGCGAAGACGTTAGATACATATGTAGGTATATATATATATATATATATATATATATATATATATATACACATATATATATACATATATGCACACATATATGTGTGAATATACACATATATATATATATGTATATATACATGCATGTATATATATCTACATAGGTAGATGTATATATTTATATATACATACACTCCCCCAGCACATATAAATTCCATTAATGGTGTTGATGGCCTCACAGATTACAGCTAAATAATATCTAAAGCTAAATTAAGCTTCATAATCGATGCAGATAATTTTAAATAAAAATCACATTTAAAAAATTATTTACACATAATGTCTGTGTTGATAGTTTAGTCTAAGAAGCTGACGGTAGGCACAAATACGGGGAAGCGACAATAGTTGGGCAATAACTTTTCTGTTAAAATTAAATTGTTTCCCATTCTTCTCGGATGCACTAGCCTAGACCATGGACATTGTCGCAGGAATTGAAGCATATCAACGACTTTGTAGTACACACTGATGTTTAATAGGTGTTAGACGAAACAGCCAACTATAGTGACTTGTCAGACTATTGTTTATAACATATCTTAGAATAATTTATTTTCACATGGAGCCGCAAGGAAACATAAACCCTTCTTTAATATATTTCTCTGTCTTACATGGCAAACATTCCAACTTTTTATTGCTTCTAGAGTTGTACAAGAGACTATTGGTTTCCATGTATTCGGCATATGGCCAACTTTGTTATTGTTGTTGTTGATGTCTAGTGTCTGTTCTCCGATTAAGCAGACCGACTTATACTCGAAGGTGTACAAAACTAACGTATATTTCTCTAAGGCATGGTGTTTGTCTCCATCCGATTTGTCCGCTCTCTGTTGTTAATAGTGTGTCATTTAACTACTATATAGTTTATATTTCTGATGTATTGAGGTTCCGACGTTTGGGATATTAGATACAACTAATTGCTTTTATTGATTACTGTATTAATACTTCTACTGTTGAGCCAACGAATTGAAACACAATGTCGATTTGCGAGATATGTATCAGAACTTAGAGTGGTGGAAATAAGTATATTACAGCTACATACAATACCAAAACCTCATATTTGTATAAACTGAAGAAGCTTATATTTAAAATGCATAGTGAATAAAATTGTTATGTTCTTCCAACCTATTTCAGATGATGCCTTAGAATGTATTTTATTATTTGTTTTATGCTATATTTTTCTTGTCGCCAAGATCAATAAGGGCGTATGTGTAAAACAAGTGTCTGAAAGCAATTATAAAACAATGACAATGCTCTAATACCTTGATGATTTTACAACATGTTCTGGGTGTAGTATGAGTAACTAAAGGTATTTCAAGATGACTCAGAATGACCCCACCCTTCTTCCAGTGAATGTTCATTTGTCCATCTGTATATCTATCTGTCTGACTGACTGTCTGTCTGTCTGTCTGTCTGTCTGTCTATCTAACTCGCTAACCAACTAAGTACAATGTCTGTACAAGCAGCTAACAAAGAAGATATTAAGGGATGATACGACTTGTATATATCAGGCTTACCTTACCTTCTCCCTCCAGTCTACTTCGTTTTAGTTGGATAAATAATAGGATGTGTGAGTACGAAAGACTAGATACGATAATTAATATCTGTGTGTGAACGAAAGATTAGATTCGATGAATAATAGTCTGGGTGTGTACGAAAGACTAGATTGGCAAGACTTTAAAACCTTAGATCATAGCAAATTTAGAAAATCCACAAGTGAACTTGATCGTAAGATTAGATTTAGCATATTATTGTTAATTATTACATCGTATCTGAAATTTTAAAGTAAAAGTGGATTTAACTATAGAACATTTGACACATCCTGTAGGCATTTCTGCAAAATTATCATTTTTCCCAGAGTACATATTTATAATAAAAAACTAAACCAACGATTAAATGTTGGTATTGGTTGTCCTTTTATGTTTCTGTTTTCTTTTTTATAGAGTCAGAAGTACGCTTCTAGTGAATTGTGAAAGCAATTAACAACTAATAGATAATTGATGTGTCTAGGTTAAGTCCACATATAATTTATTATTTATTTTTGTTTTTCTTCTTTCTCTCCACCCAACTCATTTCTCGCAACTATTTATTTACAATGTAATCTCTGACGACAACAACACAACCCACCCCATGCAGAATGTAGACTGTAGAAACCATTTCAAGTCAACAAAACATAATAGAAAAAAAATAATGATTTTTTTACGTCTGAT
>NC_068992.1:50770907-50771904 GCF_001194135.2 Octopus bimaculoides
ATATATATATATATATATATATATATACGGGCTGTGCGGGCTAAATGTAACGATTATCATGTCTACTTTTTTTTTTCAGTGATAGCCTTGTGGATTGCAAGGCTGTCAAAGGTGTTGGAGAAAATATAAATTAAAGTTGTAGCTGAGAAAAGTTAGCTGCCATGGCACGCCGGATGACGTTTGAATATTGGAAAAAAGTGTCGTGTTTAATATTATGGAGATCATGACTGCTCCTGAATGCTCTGTGAACACTATAAAAGCAGTAAGAAATAGCATGGACATCACGAAACCAAGGACACCAAACCTCTGATGTCTTTAGTGAGAGTGAGGTCTTACCGCTTCATACCTTTGAACAGGATCTTAGACTCAATTCAGACGGCTGTGTGAAGCTAGTGGAGTCAGTGGTCAATCCCTGGCTGGAAGCCTGTATGTTTACCAGCGGGATTCGGCTCCTTTCTATACTTTTGGAAAGTGTCAGAATTGCTGTCGGAAAATGTGTACAACTTCACTATCGCCAATTTCTGTTTTCTTAATTCTCCCGAATGAAACCGCAGGGATTATTCTGCGCGATTGAAAAAGACAACAACCGCTCTGCCTGCATCATCAGTGAAGTGGGATTAATTCGCTGATGTCCTTTATGCTGCACTCTCAACGAGGAGATGAACAGAGAATAGAATAGTAATAAGTAAATGAATGACAAATGAGCAGTGGTTGCATCCTGATCTTCTTTAGGTTACAGTTGTTTGACTATAAGGAACTATGTACCTGAGCTGAGTGACAATCTTTCTCGTGGTTTCCGTCGATCCAATTCATTCACAACGCACAAGTTGATCCTACTCGAAAATATTTCACCGAGCTCACACGCAGTGGGTCTGAAACCCAAACGATTTTGCTGCCGAGCGATTTTCTTAACTACACAGTCATGCCTGCACGTGTATGTGGAGTGTGTGCTTGTGTGTGTGTGTGTGTGTGTGTGTGTGTGTGTGTGTGTGTGTGT
>NC_068992.1:50771978-50775995 GCF_001194135.2 Octopus bimaculoides
GTTTGTGTATGTGTGTGTGTGTGTGTGTGTGTGTGTGTGTTCATCTGTTTTGTGTTTGCGAATCTGTTTTATATGTGCTTCCTAAGTTATGATTTAATAAAAATTCAAATAACAATAATTCCTTTTTCTTTGTTTTGTTTTTAATGACGACTAACTCTAACTAAATAAAGCCATGCTGCGACAAGCTGATGCCGGCAATGTGGATATCAAAAGATACGTTAGATTATAATGAGGTCGTCGTTGATGTTATATTCCACGACAAATGAGAGTCACGACTGTTGAAATAATGAAAGCAGTATTCAGCCCAAATGGATACATGTTCTCAAGCGAAATCGCTATACCTATTGTATTTCATAGCTGTAGCCATTCAAGCACAACGAAAAGAAATCGTGACTGCTACGCCATAGTTGGCTGGTGAGGAAAAAGTAGAGCTTTTGTCTGTTGGCACTGGTACGTTACACATACAGCAACGCGTAGAGAGCGTCGTTGATAAGCAGACGAACAATTTTATCAGTATACATCAATGTAAAACTAGTTTACAACTATCTAATCAATGTAACTTTTGGAAAAGAAAAGTAGAGAAAACACCATCGACATCAAAATATTCTGTAATGCTGCATTGTTGCAAAATGAATAAATAGTGGAAAGAAATGCATTTAACAACATGAATTCGGAATACATTGGAGAAAGAAAATAATCTCTGAAAGGGTGCAACTGTTAATAAATGGTGCAAATGGAAATAACAGATTTTTTTCTTTAAAAAAAGAATTAATTTTTTTTTTCCTGTTAGATACCCATGTTGAATTAGATGCAAACTCATTTCTCTGACTGCTAAAACAGTGCGACATTTTAACAATTGCAACTTCATAATATATTTTCATAATCATTGTTTCTGATGAAAGCATTTAGTCGTAAAACAATAAGACAAATCATTAACTAATGATTCAATACTTTCTACATTTAGTGTACAGCTACAGAGGAGTAGTTTCTTGGTTCGCCTCACAAACACATGCATTCTGGTCTAAATCAAAAACTTTACTAAGTGAGTTCTACCCACGAATAGAAGAAAACTTTTGAATGTAATTTGATAGAGTCTAACTTTTTCGAAATCTGTCGGAAGGACTCTGTCTTTTCTCGGTATTAGCCTTTATGTCACTTAATTTTCCATCGTCAATTTGTCCATCGTAAGTTTTAGCTATATCCATTATGCCACAAGCATTCAGGCCAGGTATTCAAAATTATGACACCTTCTAAGAAATCTCAGGCAGCCTAAAATAATGGGCGTTTCATCTCCTACTCTGAAGAGGCCCTTCACCAATAACATGAAAAAAAAAAAAAAATACAAGTCCAAATATTAGGTACTTACATCCTATATAAGATAGAATATGCCAAAGCGCTCGTGGTAAATAGCTCGAATGAAATTACTGAAAAATGTAGTGTAACAGAGCCGTCGGTGTGTTCTATTCCTTTCTTTCTCGATCTTAAATTAATCTCGTATTTTTCACCCTCTTCCTCCTTCTCTATTCTTTGCTGTTGCACAGTAATCTCTTCGAGGTCTACTTATACCTCATATGGCCAGAGGGCAAATGGTAACGTCCATGTCACTTTCCAAGGTGGCTGAATGCTTACACTAAAGGTAACACCACAAAACCGAGCCACGGACCAGGTTCTGATGTTAGACCGAGTGACATTAAATCTCCCACACAAGAAGAATGATATGATAGACCAGGGAGATACTATAACATATAACAACCTAAAGACTTTTCTATATGTATAAAGTTACAAATGAATGAACGGGGTAACTTCTTCGTGTCAATCAACTTACTACAAATAACAGCTAAAGGTCCCTCACATTACACTTCACTGTCATAAGATAGAAACCTAAGAGGTGGAATGCGATTATTTTCGTTTTTCACCAAATATTTCTCTTCTACACAATCTAGACATCGGGCTAAGGGGTATTGCTAATTCTCAATGTCGTTTAGTATAACCTACTAACTGAAATATATCCAGAGTAGTACTATCACTTGAAATATTTATTTAAACGATTAACGCTTTCACGGAAGGAGATTAAGAGGAACATAATCACAAACAGCCTCAAATTTTATTAGAGTAGTCGATGCTTCAGAGGTGATTCAAGAATCGATACATGACTCTGCCTATCATTGTTCTAAAGTTCAAATATGTAATTATTAGAGATTGTGTCATACTATTTACAAAAAAGGGAAGTTCGGTATTACTTTTAGTATATAAATAAGATAAACACCCATCCTCAAGCCCATTTTTGCCACAAATGAAAGCAGATATGCATATGCGTATATAAGTGCATGCAACTTTGTGCTGTCGTATATGTGTGTGTGTGTGTGTGTATGTGCGCGTGCGAGTGTGCGTGCGTGTTTGTGTGTGTGAGTTTCATGTAATTGTATTGCTGCATTGTTTACATATATATAAGGCATTACGTTTCTCAATATGAATTTATGATAAGTTTTTGTGTTAAAGTAACACTAAAATCTCCGCGTAAATATTTAATTATAACACTCAGAAGGACATTATAACAAATCAGCTTGATATTGTCATTGTCCATTCATAACGTATAGCTAAAGTCAAATAATGTATTCAAGCAGAGGATGCAAGGTGTTAATTCAGAGACATCATGCTAGCTCTAACGCTGTATAAGAGCTGCCTACGTTAGCGACTATACAGGGCGTTGTTCGGTGGTATTTTCATGCTGGCTACAGTAGTGTAATAGTCAAATATCTATCGTAGTAGTCGTGGCAATGACTACTGCTGTAGAAATAGAAATGTATGTTATTATATTGTTGTGGTTGTTGTTGCAGATTTTTGCTGTTGCTTTTGATGTCGCTGTTCTGCTGTTTTTTTTTCCATCCGACCTAACTACAACCGTTTCCTTTGGCTTTCAGCCATCGAGTACAGAAATTTATATAGCATAACCTATCTTTCAATAATTTTCACATAATGTATGTTCTGATGGAGAAATTTGCTTGGACAACCAATTGGAGGTTGCCCGTAGATTGCTCTTGTATTTGGTAATGCGTATTCGTTCGGAGATAATATCTCTTATGGACGTAATGTGTTAAATAAAACAACAGCAGTGGTGGTAATACTATATGCTCATTTCGGTCGTGTATTATTTAGCTAAATATGGCACACAGGTCACTAATGCCATCATCACTTGACCCATTAGTGCTTTTAAATGTATTCATTATGCAGCGAGCATTCAATGCAGGTCTCAAAACCTATACAGTATTCTTTATACCTATAAAGTATTCTTTTAATCTGATACTGCTTGTGGTACACATCACGAATTTTGTTCAGCTGGCTGGATAATTGCGATTACTGTTTTCGCATATAACTGCAGAGAGATTTTGCCATAGCATGCGGTTACTAGCGGCTAGACTGTGCTGACGAAGCCTGTAGGGCAGAAATACTTATCTACCATTTCGAACCAGGCAGATGGAAAATATCAGTCTGTTGGTGATATATTTTTGTATTATTTAAAACATAGATGTACAAGAGATATTATCTCAGGATGAATTTCACATTTAAGTTGGCTATCTGTGATGTATTTGATTTAAGTATTATACGTAGAGGGTTACTTCGATTTAATTCTACTTCTGTTTAGTATAATACACACACACACACATATATATATCGGCAAGCCAAGTGACACCACAACCCGTGGCCTATGCCATGGGTGTAACCATCCCACTTATGCGTGCCTTTCCTTCACTGGACACTAAACTCTGCTTGCGAAGACCTGTTGAGGCAAGTGAAATCGAAATCAATTCAATTTCGCAAATTCAATTACTGGCACCCGTGCCAGTGGAGCGCTAAGAGCACCATCCGAGTGTGATCGCTGCCAGAGCAGCTGACTGGTTTCCGTGCCGGTGGCACGTAAAACGCACTATTCGAACGTGATCGTTACCAGCGTCGCCTTACTGGCAATTGTGCCCGTGGCACGGGAAAAACATTGGAGGGAAGTCGTTGCCAGTGCCG
>NC_068992.1:50776266-50778565 GCF_001194135.2 Octopus bimaculoides
TATATATATATATATAGAGAGAGAGAGAGAGAGAGAGATAGATAGATAGATAGATAGATAGATAGATAGATAGATAGATAGATAGATATGCATATATATATAGATATGTATACATATATAAAGGCTGTTGGTTATGAGTCTTGATTAAGTTAAAAGTGGTTGGTTCCTCTTGAAGTGTCTGCGTGATGATTATACATTAACTGGTCTCGCTGTGTGCCTGGAGTGATTCTAGACTAATGATAAGAAGAATCAAATACATTTAGTGCGACTGTTGAAATCTTTATTTGCAACGTTTATAGATAAAATACATTGCAGATGTCTTACATATTGATAAGCAGCTAGTTTTGGTAATTCATGGCTTGGCTTTGTGTGCTAGGTAGCGTAGTTCTGTGTTTTGGGGAGCGTAGATCTGTGTTCTGGGCTGCGTAGTTCTATGTTCTGGGCATTGTAGTTCACCGGAAGACGTTCACTTGGCTTGTGATCTCGTCTCTATCTCCTCTCTCTGCTCTGTAGCATAAGGGATCGTTCCTTATATAACGAGTGGTAGGCAGGAAAAGAATGTTCCTGCGTTAGGATAAAAATTGTTGTTCTAACACCGATTGGCTAGTTAAAGTCATCCAATCTTTGCAACGGATTTAGTACAAACTTAACAGCGTGATCAAATGTGAACAACACCGAAATACGCCCATTTGATAGAATTTTAAAGCTAAATAACTCAGTAGACAATATACTTGCTACACACACACACACACACACACACACACACACACATATACGTGCGTATGTATGTGTGTGTCAGTGTCGCTGTGTGCGTGTATGCATGTAAGTATGCATTTATTTACGAAACATTTTAATATTGAAAGAATAAATAGAACAAGTTCTGAACTATTGAGAAAGGATCGATCTTCTGAACTACTCTTCACCTGCAAATATCAACACCCCAATGATCACATAAAAGCTATCATTTCTCTGTCTCCCAATTAAGTATTAGAGACGGTTGCCCATTTTAAAAGACGATGTATCATGAAAGATAGCGTCCTAGCTTCGATTTTCATAATAAGACGAGACGAACGATTGTATTGATATCAAGCTCCATTCCATTTCATAAGCCAAATAATACTTAGGCATTTATGAACGCCCCATCTTTTCTACAAGTACACATTTACACACACACACACACACACACACACACACACACACACACACACACACACACACACACACAGACACACACACAGAGGTTTTTTTTTTTTTTCGTTTTTAGCCAAACACTAAATTTAAGTAATCGGGGACGGGAAAACAACTATTATAAAAACAACTATTTTGAGATATACGTAATTCAATTAGAATTATCGATGTCTCCACCATACACTACCATTTTAAACATATATGTAAGTAAGAACACTGATACAAATCAGGGAAACTTAATGAACAACATCGCCATATATATTTCATTTCACTTAGTCATACATAGATACAAAACAAATACACACAAATGTGTATGTGCATATATCTATGTGTGTGTGTATATGTGAGTGTGTGTGTGTGTGTGTAGATATATGTTTGGTCGGGTGTGTGTCTACGTGTGAATTTGTATGCGAATACAGTTTTCTCTGCCTGTGCGAGTGTTGATGAATAAAAATATATTAAGAAGCCTAGAATATTATACACATGTGTATGTCTGTATCTATAAAATGCACATATTAATAGATACATATAAATAGCTATCTAAATAGTTGTATGTATATATATACATATATATGCATATAGATGTATGTATATATATATATATATATATATATATATACATATGTGGATATATATATCATACGTGCGTGTGTGTGTGAGTGCATGTGTGTATTAGTGTGTGTTTGTGTGTTCGTGTGTGAGAGTGTAAACACAAATGCGTGTTTTCATTGTTTGTATTTTTGAGCGTAAAACATTTCTGTATTTTATACTTAATTTGAAATGATGTTTTATTATTACTAGCAATAATTCAATGAACAACTTAGAGTGCGGCAGACCATGAGAAAATCTTATATTAATTATGTATAATCATATTTCCAAACTGATTGTGTTATGGCATAATATTCCACTGTATCAGAGATAGAATGTCTTTTTTTTTTGTATAGACAACTTCCTAATATATACGTACATGTGCACACTTACACGCACGCCCACATATATACATATATTTCTACACCTACCCCTCATACATATATATATATAAACACACTCTTACATATATACATACATATATACATACATATATATATATATATATATATATATATATATA
>NC_068992.1:50778838-50781107 GCF_001194135.2 Octopus bimaculoides
TGTGTGTGTGTGTGTGTGTGTGTGTGTGTGTGTGTGTCTGTATAAATACACACGAGTGTCTGTACATGCGTGTGCATACGGATGTCGAACTTTTTTTATCGGATTGTATTTTTTTTTAACTTGCTGCTAAATAACTTTTGCATATTTAGGATATTTAGTGTATGTTTTTTGGCGGGTCGTCCACATAGGTGATAGCGAGACGTGTCAAGCAAAAACAATGATGCGATATTGAACCAGATGTACTCTTTTACCAAATACATACGAAGACACAGACACAGACAGACACCCATAAACACACATACAAACACATATATTTTAAGCGTTTTGTATGCTGCTATCGTTCTTCAACTGTGATTCTTTAGCAGTGTCAAATATCTGGTTGATGTGTACGCGCTCGCGAGTATATATATATATATATAATCAAAATACGCAACAGGATATCAAGTTGTGATGCAGTACGACTGCTTCCAGCGATTCCATTAATTGAACAATGCAATCATTACATCAATTTAAATGCAGTGCTATCTTTAGCTGCACAAATAAATAAATAGAATTTTAACCAGTCGGACACATTAATATAAATCTTCTTAAATAGTTTAACAGAGCAAGTAGATGGAAGAAATTCATGTTGTCGCTATTGTAGCTAAGAATAGACTACAGCTACACTTCCAAGGAAAGCACGAAGCCCATTGGAGTCATAGCTTGTAAAGGATTTCAATTCATTTCTAATTCATCTCTTTATCAACTGCTAAATCGAAGACTAGAAGACTGTGTCTGTATTGAATAAAGGACAAGAGTGAGTTGGCAGCTCATGGCTAGGTATGGTCATAAATATTGTCGTATGTATTCTTTTTCCTCAGGGAGGAAAGAAGACATTAGGAGTAGTCAATTGCGTATAAAGTAACTGTCTATAAAAAGAGGCTGGGTAGAGGAAGACTTTGAATCATGATGTTAATACAGAGTAAATTTCATCTTGGGGCACTATGGGTGATTGTTTGTAAAGAATATTGTTATGTTGTAAAAAAAATAAAATTTAAGATTTTCAAAAATATTACAACCAAAATAGGTAAAATATGTGTATATATCAATTATAAACATATAATATATATATATATGTGTGTGTGTGTGTGTGCGTGTGTGTGTGTGTGTGTGTGTGTGTGTGTGTGTGTGTGTGTATATATATATAACATGCAGAGGGAGAGAGAGAGTGAGAGAGATGTGCTTATGAAAGCAAAAGAAATACCTATAGAAGAACTTAGGGCAAGACGAAAAAGAGGAACTGATCAACAGAACTCAATACCATTTGTACTAACACAGAATCCGCATCACCAAAACATTTTTAACATCATCAAAACAAATTTGCCAATCAAAAAAAGAATGCGATAAATTAAAAAAAATACATAACTACTCAAATATTTCTCTTGAGCAAAAGGCAACCACATAACTTAAAGAAGCTATTAACAAAGGCAAAATTCAACATGAACGAACAGGATAAGACATTCACAGTATCCAAATGTAATGGTAACAGATGTAGAACGTGTCAATACATACATATTGGTAGATACATTAGAACAAAAAAATGGACAGATTTTCGCAGATACAGATATGAATTGCAAAAGCAGAAATTTGATCTACTGTATTAAATGCCCGAATTTAAAGGAACTATATATGGGCGAGACAGGGAATGCATTATCAGAACTCTCAGAAGTCTACAGACAACAAATCTGGAACACCATTGAGCGAATATATATAGAAACATATGGTCAGAAGATTTTCTAATTTTTCCTTTCCGCAAATCACATGACACAAGTGAGTTTAGGAGAAAGATAAAAGAAAAACGGTTGATTAAAATGTTCAAATCTGTTCTGAACGGAAATGACAACAATAATGTAGCAACCAGTTAATGATGTGGATTAAAAAGTATCTTTAACATATGAATATAAACAAATTACAGAATATCGGTACGCCCGGCAAACCATGACGTTTAAGCTGAATGTGGATTGGTCAAAACCGTATTCGAAAAATTCAGATTGCTGGAGCGTTCTAGGAGGTACTACAGCTGTCAAGATCTCAACTGTCAGTTAAATACATTTTGAAATTTGACGATTATACGAACGTATGAAATAACGCTACAAAATACTTTCTAATGTTAAAATAGCATAATAAAAAACGTGAAAACCAGACCATGTTTGAACCTTATTGAACTGATATATATATATATGTATATATATATATATATATATATATATATATATATATATATATATAT
>NC_068992.1:50781343-50784474 GCF_001194135.2 Octopus bimaculoides
TATATATACACATATATATATATATATACATATATATATATATACACATATATATATATATATACATATATATATATATATATATATATATATATACACATATATTAGACTGCGTTGTTCAGAGAGAAAGAGTATCAAGATTTCATGCTAAACCATAAACGTACCTTTAATATTTATCGATGGCAAGCCTCCAACAGACATAAACGCACACAAACACACACAGACACATAGCTGCACACGCATGAAGGCATAAACGCATCCATAGACACACAAGCGTACACGTATACAACGTATACACGCAAATAATGTTTCATTAATCGTTCGCTATTCCCACACTGTCCTTTCATTTCGTATCATTACCAGAATCAATATGTATATACACGCGGTGGTGGGGGATAAAACAGTAACTTGTTTTCAGCTATGATAAACATAAGAATAAATAAATGAAGAAACGAATGCTAACGTAAAGAAGTGACAAGCAAGCATTAAATCATAAGAGCAAAATCAAGAATAAAATATTTTCCTTCACCTATTTGCTAATTGCTTTGCATTTTCATAATAAGCCATGGAGAAGGAAGTCATATCAAGTAGATGTGACGCCTATATTTCTTTTCCTGACGTATGCATTTGTGTGTAATGATAATATTATGTTATGTTATTTTTATAGGCTGCTTGGAATAGCTGTTATTTTGGTTCTAGTTGTTGTTATAGTTGTTGTTCTCACATGATTTTTGTTTTTCATTCCGTTTGATTTTTGTTCATATTTTGTCTTACGTGTGTATATTCGTGTGTGCCTCTATTTGTGTTTGTGTCTGTTAGTGTGCGTGGGATTTGGGCATTAATAAGACGTTAAAAAAACATCAAAGCTTCAAATGGGTTGAAATGCATCTTTTATATATTTTTATATACTTATATATCGATATATATATATATTAAGACGCCATTAAGCACTGTACTATTAACAGGATCTAAGACAGAATTTCAATAACTAGAACGATTATAACCGTTCAGAATGAAAGAAAAATGCAATCACAACAAAAACCTAACAAAAAAGAGATAAGTAGTAAAAATAATTCCTAATATACATTAGCATTAACAACAAAAACAACGTTCAAAACAGAAGGACATTGATATAACTGAAACTTGAAAAGAAAAAGCTAAAATATTAAGTTGAAACAATGAAACAATGGTGATAGGGGGCTATTTTAGCGTCGCAATTTATTTTCCAAAGATAATGTTCTCACGAAGTATATGTTCTATACTTCAATGGAGAGCAATCTGTGTCTTTTGATTTATCTTGGAAATTACTTCGTTTGGTAGAACTACAAAGACACTCTGTTTTATATGTAATACACATCTCTACATTTATCTAAGTATATCTGTATGTATCCATCTCAATTTCACTATACATGTATATATATATATATATATATATATATATACATACATACATACATACATACATACATGCATACATACATACATATAAACACACATACACATATACGCGCGTGCACACACATTTACGCAAATATACGCCATACGGATACGCTATTTTTATATTTTTAATTGTCAGATGTAACAAACTGATCCAAGGGCCGAGTGCTTCATGCATACCTCATTGCAAACTTAACTAATTCGGACTAGTGCTATGAAAGTAACTCTATCCTTGAGTTGTTTATGCCGAATAAAATATATACATATCTATATGTAGAATTGTATCTATCCAGTTCGTACTACCAAAAGTGCCACATAAACATCCCCCCTCACACGTACACACACGCGCGCATACACACTCACGCATATATCTATATGTTCGCATATGCACAGATCGCAGTGACGAAATTATTTAATGGAGAAGGGAAAATTATTGCAGTCTAAATACATATATGCGTACATAAATACATAAACTCATCTAATATGTTTTTACTTACGTACATAACTACATGTATACACATGCATACACACATATGTATATATAACCTTTTTGTACATTCCAAGAATCATAGAATTAAGACAAGAAGAAATCGGATTCGCAATACAAAGAAAGGTCCAAAGAAAGGTCCATGCATGCTGAGCGCATACATGGACCAGCTGCTCTGTTAAACCTGTTGTTAAAATTGCCCATTAGATGAAATGCAACACTATAATCAATAGCTTATCGAGATTGCTATGATAGTTTCATTTATGTGTTGTGGAAGAAAACCCCATTGGATAACAAAATTGTGTAACACGATTTTTGACCTTGTTAACCCTAGAAATTATGAATATGGCTAATGTTTCCTTCAAACTTTGCTTTTCCTATATTTATTCAGTATCCATATCCATTGAATATCTCTCAACACATGGTTATGATGCTTCTCGACTAATCCTGCTCATGATCAGAGATGCATCTATTATCAGCCACTAAGGGATTTGCTCAACTAGTTATGGTTAAGCAACTGACAAGCAAATCTGTGGTATTGAGCAGAATACTTGCTATAACGATATTTCTGCTTCAACAACTTCAGCGCTGAACGTGTCTGAAATGTAATGAAAATATATCAGTTTCATAACATTGATGTCCGGGTCACAAAAGCAAAGTCTGACGGGGATAGCTGTCATTTCCTTTGATTTCTAGATAGAAACGAGTAGGAAATAAAACTTACTGACCAAAGACAAAAATAAATAAATAAATATACATTTTGTCACAGGGTGTAATATGAGTGTGGTTACAATTCCGCTGCTTTGAGAAGTAAACTTGGGTTGGCCACCGAGGGGACAGCTTAAATTTTCGAGTAGATTGAAGAGTTGAGCACCAAGAAAAAAAATCACTTGCAAATAACACTTCATACAGGTTAATAAAATATCATATTTGCGTTAATACATATAGAAATATAACCAAATTTGCCGAATAACTATTCTTATGAATTACATGGCCAACTTCCTTAAGTCATAAACATTATTTATGTTATAAGCATAAATGTTGTTCATTTCCTGCCAATAGCCACAATCCATTATTTCCATTCATTGTATTGGTTGAGGTAGGTTTGGAAAGGAATATTCTTAGTAATGATTCATTATATTTTAAATATGTACAAACATTTGTACATACGTACACACATATATGTATGCATGTATGTATGTATGTA
>NC_068992.1:50785695-50787869 GCF_001194135.2 Octopus bimaculoides
ATATATATGCACATATATATATATATATGTATGTATGTATGCATGTATGTATGTATGTATGTATGTATGTATGTATGTATGTATGTAAAGGTAAGATTCAAGGGTCAAGGTGTAGGAAGAGAGTAATCTTCGAGCAGTCTGAAGAAGGAATAAAATTAACTTTCAGGAACAATGGTAGTCTATTGACGTAGAATCTTGTGAATTGTTCTCGTATCTTTGGTCCGACGAGTAGCTAGCGTATTGTCCCTCGTTTGGATAATTATTACTTCCGAGGTTCTGCTAGCTATAAATCATATGTAGCCTGGATTTTATCTACCCCATTCTATAATTTTGATTATGTCTGTGTATGTATACATATACGTATATTTACACCTTCCTAAATCAAGTATACGAATTAGTTGAACGAATATCATTATTACTGAAATATATCTCATTTTAGCGTATCTGCAAATAAATTTTGTATTTAAGGAGTATGTTCCTTTAAATATACTTGTTATAACTTCTCTGTAAAAAAGAAAAGAAAAAAAAGAAAAAAAACAAAGAAATCACAGTTGCATTTAAAGTGTAGAAATCTAAAAAACTGTTTGTCCCTTGATGGAGCTAATTCGAAACTCCTTTTTATATTTTGTTAGGATCTTTCAAGTTAGGATCGATCGTAATTATATTTAAAAAAATAGATTTTATGATATAGCATGTTGTCTTCTGTGCTACGTTATAAGATGGCAGTTAACTTTAAACCGGCTTGCTAGTATAGAAAAAATTCCCCCCTCTTTAAACTATAGCAATGAGAATGTGACGATCAAAATGATGTTGATTATATTGACGATATCGAAAGATTGCTGTCCAGCATAATGAAGTTTGTCGGATTTAATTTCAAAGAAATATAAACTGCTATTTCTAATACAATCAGAGTTCAACCAAGTAGATATTCTCACGTTATCTTGCAATTGTTAAGACACTACTGTTGTTATTCATGATGGTCATAACGATGGTGTGTGTGCTTGCTGGCGTTCGCGTTGACGCTCACAGCGATGGTATTGTATATATTGTTCTTCAAATCATTCTAGAATAATAACCAACGGCGCAATGGATTAACTGTTATTTACTTCCCTATTGAGACCGTCTCTGTTTTGGCTGTGAGCAAGCACAGCCCAATTTCACATAAAAGTTGAATTAATTGCCAATAAGAACATTTAGAATTTCTAGTATCAGTGTCGTTTTAGCCCCTTATATGCTTTTTTTTTATTCACCAGAGGCGAAATCGTTTTAGACTACAATAAATATGTACATGTGTGGAGTTATGTAAATTTATGTGTGTATATATGTATGCACATCTGTCACTGTGTTTGTCTATCTATCCACCTATCTATCTGTTAGGGTTAGGGTTAGGGTTAGGGTTAGGGCTAGGGCTTGGGCTAGAGTTAGGGTTAGGGTTAGGGTTAGGGTTAGGGCTAGGGCTAGAGCTAGGGCTAGGGCTAGGGCTAGGACTAGGGTTAGGGCTAGGGTTAGGTTTTGTCGACACTCACACTACAGTCGGACAAACTAATCCTAATTCCGACCTACCTTGGGCAACGTGTGACCAAAGTTTCAATAAGGAATATCCCTCCTGAAATAGAGGCACAATGGCTTTTGTCCGCCATTTGCTACCGCATGGATTAGGACTTCAACATCCTCGGGTATGCCACTTATCAGGAACTAAAATGGTCCGGAAAAAGGATTGAAGTATTGCTCCATATCAACGAGAATCAAATAAACAACATCCCACACCATATTGATATGCCAGACGGCCATAATCTCTATCTAGTGGTAGAAGGTAGGAGGCCTCGCTGCTACCTGTGTGGCAGAGAAGGGCACCTCCGAACTAACTGCCCAACAACAAAGAAAAATCAACAACAGCAAGAACAACAACCACAACAAGGAAAGAGTACAAGGAAAAAGGAACCTTTACTACCCACACCACTATTAACACAGAAAATAAGCAATGGGAGTAAAACAAAAGAAACACATCCACCAACACCAACAAATGAACATACAACAGCATCTGGAAAAACACCTACAACAACAAGAACTAAAGAAACAGTAAAACCAAAAGACAATACAAAAACCGATCCCCCTTCCCACACGTCATATACACCACAACCAGACAGTCAACAACCAACAACAACAAAAACAAC
>NC_068992.1:50791360-50794301 GCF_001194135.2 Octopus bimaculoides
AATTGCCAAAACAAAACCAAAACTCAGAGGAAAATGAAAAGCTAAATTCTAGACATAAGTAATATCTTTAGTAAAACGATTATTTGAATGAAAATATTCAGGAGGTAAGTCATGATAAGGGAAAGTCTATTACTACGAGGAGAATTAAGTATGATTTTCCGTTACTGCTGGAAAGAGAAGAATTGATGTTAATGCAACAACGTTATTTCACTATAGAAATAGCTGAAGGACTAGCAATTTGTTATCATTATAACAGAATTAGTTACGGTAAAAAGTTGGTAGTGATGAGGTACAGAGATTTAATGGAAAACACATTAAACTTCTTTCTTTCCGAATATATTTGTATATAGTCATGTATAGATATAACTACACACACACATACACACACACACACACACACACACACATACATACACATATATATATGCGTATGTGCGTGTGTGTGTGTGTGTTTGTGTGTTTGTGTGTATGTCTATATATGTATATATGTATGTCTGTATGTATATATATATATATATATATATATATATATATATATATATATATATATATATATATATATATATATATATATACATATGTGTATATATATATATATATATATATATATATATATATGTACATATGAATGTATGTATATATATATACATATGTATATATGTAACTGTGTGTGTGTGTGTGTATGTGTGTACGTACGTATGTACATATGCATGTGTATAGATATACAATGTTTTAAGCTAGGATATTGAATCATTGCAAGTGATAGCATTAAACTTAAGATATCCCACCCGTGTGAACAACGGAAAGACATGTTCATACAAACGCATATACGTGTGTGTGTACAAATGCATATATGTATATATGCTTGCATATATATATATATATGCATATGCATTTTTGTATATAGTTATATGTAATATCATTCACACAGGCTGCTTACACATGTGTGCATATATGCACAAACAGGTATATCCGTTGAAGAAACTTCTTTAATAAAAAATATCCTCAAATGCGCGCGCACTCTCACACACATACCCACATACAAACTCACACACATGCATTGATATATGCGTAGTCGTGATTTCCTGATTGAGTGTGTTATTAGTGTGTGTGTGAGCGTACTTACGAGCCTGTGTTTGCCTGATTTGTGCTTGTGAATACGTGTGAATATCACATACTCCATCACGTACTATGTATATCACAAATATGAAATAGAAATAGAATACGTATTCAAATTCGAAAAAAATGTTTCTGTGTTATCCATCTTACTGAAATATGTTTACAATGAAATCTATGTCGACGACGTTGACTTTTTCTACATTGCTTTTAAAAACATTTATATGGAAGGAATATGGAATATTCAAACGTTGGTGCCTTTATGGAAATCAGTAGCAATCTGAGTGCTATCGGCTCTAGCGGTGTTAGTTGAACGAAAAGTCCAGAATCAATAATTCAACTAACCCCATGTTTTATTTCTTCGCGGGCCTACATCGACAAACCTGCTAGAAATACACATACAAGCCCACTGTTACACACATACATTTATATACATACACAGATTTGTATCTATCTATCTATCTATCTATCTATCTATCTATCTATCTATCTATCTATCTATCTATCTATCTATCTACCTATCTCTCTAAATGTGTATACATAGGTGTGTGTAAGTATATGTGTATATATACCTATATCCATGTATATATCCTATATACATGATATGCATGTAGAAAACAGACATGTGAGGTTGTTCTATAGAATGTATTACTCAAATATATTCCATTTTATATGTAGAATGTGCTAACAATTCAGTTTTATTTTTTAACAAAATAATTATATTTTCGCTGAAATGGAGATTGTACCATAACTCTTCCATCAAAACCTGCCGATGTGATACTTTAATCACAATAGACCAAGTAATTTTGAATTAATTCGGACTTGCATTAGCTAAGAATCTTATAAGATTTTGACAAAATTATACGTTATTGTTGAGAAATGAATGCACACTCATTCCTTTACAATAAAGTTATTAACCAGAATTTCTCACAATATTGCCATTGTTCCACTCCAAACTTTTGTATTATATTGTAGCATGAAACATGAATACTTAGCAAACATGTCTCGGCGAGAAGGATCAATGTCTCGGTGATATTTTCCTGTTAAATTACTTCAGCTGAGTAATATTTTAAAAGAAACAATGTGGCTATTAAAATATCACAGATAATCTTTTATGCTTAATATATGCCTATTCAAACAGTTCTGCAAATATTCGCCTAGTTTTTTTTTTAGTTTTGAATATGTTACTTTACTTCGTAAATTTATTTAATTGTAGGCAACATTGATTAACAATTTACAATTTGTACATGACTTTTCACCTCGAAAATTTGCTGGTGCTGTCAAGTTTCACTACAAAATTATAATTCTGGTTGTTCTATTTCACATAAAATTCAGTACACATACAGTCAAAACATATTCCATTTGTGACCATCTTTCTGTTTTCCCGTTTGGTATACAGTGTGTCTAGTACCATTTTCTCCGTCGACACCTCTGTTATAGTTAATATGATCGGACGAAATTTAGTTGAGAATTTATTGAACAGTCTCGCATGTTGAGCTATCACATACGTGTCCCTATTGTATTTAATCTAAGAAGTTTGAGAATAAATGCAAAAAAAAACCACGTACGTACATATACACACATGCACATATTGAATACAGAAATACAGAAAATACAGAAAATGTTCACTAGAGTTTATAGATCACTAGAGTTGTGGAGACTATATAGTTTACTACATAGGATTATTTCATCGTCTTCTGGATATTGTGAAGAAATACTCCCCAAATCGTGGTCACTTCAACAAAATATACTACAATTACCACTATTATTTTCTATTATATGCATATGAATATATATATATATATATATATATATATATATATAT
>NC_068992.1:50795082-50796764 GCF_001194135.2 Octopus bimaculoides
AGTGTATTTGTGTATACGTCTATTTAGTATACGTTAATACATTAATAGAGTTTGGGAGATAAATTATTAAATATTGAGATAGATAGGTTCATAAACAGACAGATATATAGATATATCAATAAGTATGGAAACATTGCAAATGAAAATACATACGTTGAATGCGTATTTCAAATAACGTAAGGTAATGTGTCTATGAAGGTACACAAAGAAATATGTAGTAAAACATGTCAATGCATGAATGCATTTGTGTTCATGTATGAATGTAAATATGTGTATCTCTCGTTCCCTCTCTCTCTCTCTCTTTCTATGTATCTAACTATTTATCTCTCTCTGTCTGTCTAACTATCTATCTCTCTATCTATATAGGTATGTATATATGTATATGTATGCATGTGCCTGAGTATATAAATGCATATGTATGCGTACAGATACACACGCATATGTTGCTGGAAAATGAAAACATTTTGAGAGAAAACATATTCAAAACGAAAATAAGAATTCCAACTTGGTGTGTTTACTTATAATTACTCTATTTCATATATATACATATGTATATACATATACATATGTAGGTATGTATATATATATATATATATATATATATATTACGCACACACACATATGTCTGTGTATGTGTATGCGCGTGAGTACTCTCACTCTCTCTCTCTCTCTCTCTCTCTCTGTATATATATATATATATATATATATATATACATACGTGGTCTGATTAATATGTATCTGAACTGATGTTATAGTTTATGTTCATATTCACATACCCAGGCCTATTCCCCATTTAGTCTTTTAGGAGGCGGTAGCCACCACAAGACACACATCTGGCATTCCATTTATTTTCCAGGTCAAAGCGGCGAGCCCCGTTTTATGCTCTGGTCAACGCACAGAACGCAACTCCCAGTATCAGCAGCGGGGCCCAATAGCCTATGCTTGTTTGCTCCCACCGGATCATGCTGGTTCCGTTCCCTTTTAGCAATATCAGAATTCACTCAACTGTCCACACTCTCCAAGCTCTTCTATCATTTATATACTCTGTGATAATTTACTGAACTGAACCGTACCTAATCTGCACTACTTCTGATTGATAACTCTAGGATGGTGTTTCGACGATTTTCCCTCAGAGCTGCACGTACATCTCCGATGTTCTACCCACTTTAGCTAGTTGCGGGTCTTCCAGAACGTTCAAAATTTCAACATTTTTTTCGGCCATCTTGGAAAATTTTTAGCCATTCGTGCACTTGTGTGCAGCTCGTACACTCCCCTCTATACCCTTTCTGCAAAATTGCACAGGCCTCTGAGCAGGTATCACCATGACAACTTTCTCTGTTATGATCAATGCGACGATAACACGCATACAGGTTCCTTTCAAGCACTGCTGTAAAGAGTGGAAGAGGACAAAGAAAGTTAAAACCTAGAGCGCATGCACAGCAAAGATAAAGGTCAATCTATGCCAAGCAGTTTTACTCTTCGTGTTTTAGCTTCGTTACTATGGCAACAGTCCGGACACTTATTGACCAGACCTAGAAAACAAATATATATATATATGTATGTATGTGCGTGTGTATGCGTGTGTATATGCATATCTATAAGTATGTACGTATATATATATATATATATACACACACACATATATATATATATATATATATATATATATATATATATATATA
>NC_068992.1:50797761-50798142 GCF_001194135.2 Octopus bimaculoides
ATATATATATATATATATATATGCTTGTATATGCATACACACACACACACACACGCACACACACACATATATATATATATGTGTGTGTGTGTGTGAATGTGTATACATGTGTGTGTGCATGTGTATGTATAAATCGAATATAAATAGTCACAGTTAAATAGTAGTCTATCACGAGTCACTCTAGTAATAACGCACACTGCATTAAAAGTCCCAACGTCTACTGTGTAAGCATTTCGAGTTTATTTGATATGTATCTAAGGATATATCTCCCTGCTTATTTATATGTCTCTAACTCCATCCATTCTCTATCTATGTATAAACACACATACTGTGTCGCACACACTCACGTATATATATATATATATATATATATATATATAT
>NC_068992.1:50798291-50800671 GCF_001194135.2 Octopus bimaculoides
ATATATATGCCTGCGCATCTATGTATGTATGTATCTCTCTCTCACTCTCTCTCACTCTCTCTCTCTCTCTCTCTCTCTCTTTCTATCTATCTATCTATCTATCTATCTATATCTATATATATATATACACACACACATTATTTATATACATGCCTAACTTTTCACAAATAAATATAAATAAGGTATATATATCAAGTCATTAAGAATGAAACGTCCGATATTCTTATGCACCTTGTTTGACAGTTGTTAACTTTAACCCTTTATTCTAACAATTCTTTGTTTTACAACATTGAAGAGTTACATCGTCACTATTCGAAATGCTATTCATGGTGTCTGATTATATAGTGAGTTTCCTCTGGTAAATGATTCTTTTGTGAACCCATGGATAGATCAAAAATTTGCGAGGCGATTGGATCGACCACCGTACGCAACTGGTACTTAATTTATCGATCTCGAAAGGATGAAAGGCAAAGTCGACCTCGACGTAATTTGAACTCAGAACGTAGTGGCAGACGAAATACCGATCAGCATTTCGCCCGCCGTGCTAACGTTTCTGCCAGCTCGCTGCCTTAACCCGCTAATCATAATGACATCCCTCTAACGGCGCTGAGAAATCACATGCATTATGTATTTATGTAACCATTCATGTTTGAATATATGTATGCACGCATAATTGGAAATACATATGTGTATGTTCGTTTGTTTGTTTGTTTGTTTGTCTGTTTGTTTGTTTGCAATAGTGTGATCGCGTTCGTGTATGTGGGAGAGCATTCGTTGCGAAATTTAAGATACGTGAGAATAATTTTGGTATTTTGTGACCTGCTGTATGATTGTGATACTAACTAAAATCAAATTCCTTAGAGTTGACGTGACCTTTTAACAGATATAAAATGGAAAGTAATCTATCATAAATACAAAATATTCTTCCAAAATATGTACACAGATTGAAGTCAATTTTATAATGTCATTATTTATTAAAATACATTTCCTTTCAAAATTTAATAGGATCTACAAACACAATTTTATTTTATTTTATGAACGGTTGCATTAAAACTGATGGCAGTTCTCAATGAACTGCTAATAACGTGAAGCAATGGCATCGCAAATATCAATAAACATTTCGTGTGCATTTCCCTTCATTGGTTGCTTTCAAATCTCCGAATCTTGCCTGTTGTGTACAACAAAATATCCCTAATTAGTTCCTTCTGACATGTTTCAGGGTTCAGCCCCACTGCGTAAGAACATGGGCATGTGTCTTCTACTATAGCTTCGGGCCCAGTGGATTTGGTAGTGGAAAATTGCAAGGTCATCGTATATTCGTGTGTGTGTGTGTGTTTGTGTATGTGTGTGTGTATGTGCGTGCGTGCGTGCGTGCGTGCGTGTATGTATATATATATATATATATATTTTCATATGTGTCAGTTTTTGACGCCCACTGTCACCGCCTGACAACCGGCGCTGGTTCGTTTACGACGCTGTAACATAGCGGTTCGGCAAAAGTACCGATGGAATGAGTTCTAAGATTAAAAACTAGAATTAATGGGATCGATTTGTTTGAATACAATTCTTCAAAGCGGTGCCACATATCTATACACTCAGACATATATTATAATATATCCATGAGAAAATACCAAACACTTTCTGGAAGAATTAAAGACTAACATGAAAGGAAAATGTTATACATCTTTCAAATACCACTGATACAAAGCAGCATTGATTTGATTTTCTTAAAGGGAAATTATATGACCTGCTTACTCAAAATCCAACTTACAAGTATATTACCGTAAATCCAAGCAAATTAAACACTGACATATACAGTAGTACCTCGTTTTCAAACAACTCTGATCGCGGATAAATCGTGTGTATGTATGTATGTATATATATATATATATATATATATATATATATATATATATATGTAGATAGATAGATAGATAAATAGATAGATAGTTAGATAGATAGATAGATAGATATAAAGAACGATTTATTCGTGATCAGAGGTGTTCGTAAACCGAGGCACTACTGCATTAAATGAATATGAGAAAAACAGGAGATAAAGATAAAGCAGATTTATCCGTTATCAGACTTGTTCGAAAACCGAGGTTCTACTGTATATAGAATCAGTATACATTCAAACATACACAAACACACACAAAGGCACTCATACACAAAAGAAGCCATATTTCTATACACATTCATATATATGTTCACATATAAATATATGGAGATATATATTTGTGTGGTTTTTGTTCAAACGTCTGCGCATATATATATATATATATATTTATAAACATAATTAAGGGATCAGCAAACAGTTGCTTCACGAAATTAATAAATTGATAAATCTTTACCCTTATATATATATATATATATATATATA
>NC_068992.1:50801655-50807212 GCF_001194135.2 Octopus bimaculoides
ACACACACACACACACACACACACACACACACACACACACACACACGCACACACACATATATATATATATATATATATATATATACACATATGTTCGTATTTATACATATTATCGTTATATATAAACAATATTCTCTAATGAGTTTATGTCTTATGTGAATGCATATGTGTAGCTTGTACAAATGGTGCACTGCTAATATAGAGTGGTTTTGTACCGACAGTAGATCTGACATTAATCACAATTAACTGAAGAAAAGTTCAATAGGTCAACGATCTTGGGGATTAATGTAAAATTATTGATGGTTTGTCTGTCAGTTGACAACGTTCAACAACATCAGAAAAGAAAAATTAGCTTATTAAAACCTTGTTTCATTCATTTATTTCCTTAGCCGTTTCAGACGTATGTTTTAGAAATAACTTTAACTGATGTCAAATAGATTTACACTTTGTTATCGTAAATTTCTTTCATGTAAACGTAAGTGATTTACTAAAGATCGAAACTTAGGATGTTGTGACTGTTTAACATGAAAATAATTACGATCACCGTTATCAGAATTACAATAATCGTGGGTATTATAATTACAATCATAATATACACAATGATAATAGTCATAATCATGATAAGCTTTATAGTAATGTTTATTATTATCATAACCATAAATATTGAGACCATAAGTCGCACTTACACACACACACACACACACACACACACACACACACACACACACACACACACACACACACATATATATATATATATATATATATATATATAAATTTATATATATAAATCCCCAACATAATTACGACTATTTTTATGAACAAGTTCCTAATAATTACAATCATAATATGCACAATACCAATATCCTCATATTATGTTCACATGTTATAGGTAGAGGGTACATATTTCATCGACCTCAAAATGATGAAAGGCAATATCGACGGATTTGGAACATGATGACAAAGTACCGCTTAGCATTTTATCCCGTAACTATAATAATCACCATCATAATTGTCTCATTCATAATCTTTTTAATCATAATAATAATGGCGGATTAAAATTTTGGCACGCTGCCGGCCATTTGGAGAGGAGGTGCTCGTCGGTACCGCCGACCCAGTAATATAGACTGATAATTTATTTCCTTTGCCACTGAGATATGAAAAGTGAAGTTAATACAAGAAGAATTTAAACTGAGAACGCTATCAGTCGGAAGAATTGCTGAGACATTTCTGCAAAGCTCTCATTATTCTGCCACTTCAGTGCCCGATCATATTGATACTAATCACGATCGTAATTGTCTCATCCATATTTATCATTATTATAATGATCATATCGGTAATAATCACTATAGCAATTACAATGTCCAAAGTAGTAATAGCCACAATCATACTCTAATGATCACTCCTATAATAATCACCCTCATCAATGATGATTATCGCTATTATGATAATCACCATATTAATCATTTCGGGGTCGATAAATTAAGTACCAGTCAAGTAGTGAGGTCGATGTAATCGACTATCTCCCTTACCGAGCTGGCAGAATCGTTAGCACGCCGGGCAAACAGCTTAGCGCTATTGTGTCCTTCTTTACGTTCTGCGTTGAAATCCCGCTGCGTTCGACTATGGCTTTCATCCTTTCTAGATCGATAAAATGTGTATTAGCTCTGCACTTGGGTCAATATAATCGACTGCTACACCGCTTAACATGCTGGCCTTCTGTCAAAATTTGAAACCATTATTATACTCAGAATCATTATTGTCAATGTCTATTACTTTAAGTATAAACTGTAGAAGAATATAAAAATAATTTACTGAAATCATTTACCAAGCAAAACAATTTCAGTCAAATGTATAAGATTTGCATTCGGGGAAATTCTCTGGTACATATGAGCATTTATTTTATTTATTTACGTTTATGGAAAGGATTAAAACCAACCAAAAATCGTAACAAAATATCTAGAAAACATATTTACATTGGTGTCTAGTTAGGTGATCTCTCAGCCTAAGTTTATGAAAGAAAGTGTTCCAAAAGTCACTGTGAGAGAGATGGCACAAAAATCTATCGAACAATGAAAAATGTATAATGCACAAATGCGGAAATTCGGATGTAAAATTGCATAGCAGAATTTCTTAGAATACGCATTTGATACTTAAAGTAAGTATTTTCTTTTCCCATTCGTTACACCTGACCATTTACGGTTGCTATGGTTATCAGTTGGGATCTTGCTTGGAGATGAACACAATTGTTAAGAGCTTCTCTTCTATTGCATATTATTCGTGAAAGACTTTCTTCTCCTTTATCGATAGATGTTTAATATGAAACAAGTGATATGTTAAATCGAACGTATAAGAGTAGGAGATATCCAATGAGATATTTTCGAAAACTGAGATGAATACAACTTTCTCAATGTAATCTTAAAGGGTCTTAGCGTTGGCATAACATATTTTACCAAACATTCTCTGGTGATAAATATAAAATATCATTGCCAAAGAAGTCGGGAACCGAACGGTTTCAGTTCTAGCTGAATCAGTAAATTATCGGAAAAAATGTATTTTACTATTTCTTCCGGCTCTTTGCATTCTTAGTTTAAATCACCTAGGGGTAAATTTCACCTTCCGATTTTACACTTCCCTTAAAATAAAATAAGTCGAATGATGGTAGCGATAGTATCAGATCCAACCTTCTGCTCTTCAAATACTGACCTCGCGATGACATCAGAAGTAATACTAATTTATAATTTTGGCACAAAGAGAGCAGGTTCGGGGCGGGGTTGAGTCGATTACATCGCCCACATTGCTCAAATGGTACTCATTTTCTTGACCCCCGAAGTAGGAAAAACGAAGTCGATCTCGGCAGAATTTGAACTCAGAACATACAGACAGCGAGCCGGCAGGATCATTAGTAAGCGGTGAAAAACGCTTACCAGCATCTGTCTTTACGCTCAAACTTCAAATTCTGTCTTGGTCAGTTGTGGCTTTCAACTTTTCCGGTGTCTATAAAACAAGTAACAATTCAATATTGGGGTTGGTGTAATTGACTTACCCAGTATGTCCCGAACTAGCTCGAGAGATGAAGGGTGGAAGGGAGAGAAAGTGATGAGTTTGTGTGTATGTGTGCATGCATGTGTGTACATTTATTGTTCTCTTTCTTTTTGTCCCCTCACTGCTTGATGGCCATCGTTTGTTTACGAACCAGTAACTGAGTTGTTCGGCGAAAGACCGAATCGAATAAGTGACAGATTTTAAAAATTAGTACTGAGTCGGCTTTTTCGACTAAATCTTTTAAGGCGATGTCTCTGCATGGTCGCCTTCCTATTTTTAACAGAAATAGTAAAGAAAACTTTCGGACATATTTTTTTATAGCATAGTTCTCTTTGACATTGACAAAATAATCTTTTTCCTTCAGACAAATATAATGCGATATATGTGATATATCTATAGAAACAGATATATATATATATATATATATATATATATAGATGAATAAATACATATAGACATACATATACACAAGCATTTGGTCGCTATAAACAAATCATCTAACGACGGGAGAGCCCATTATATATGTATATATATATATGTAAATGCATAGGTTTGTCTATGATGTATAGCTTTGGACGTGCATACATGAATGCGTGTATATATACATAAATACATCAAAGTGAATATATTTATTTTAGTACCTGTAGATGAGTATGCACATTCGCTATTGTTGTGGCTAGATCTTCCCAGCAGATTTCATGATTCAACCAAATCCTTGTTCTGCTTAGAAATGATTCCTTATTATAATTCTTATACTCCTGTGTAAACTTGAAGATGCAGCAAATAAACGCGAATATTCAGAGGCATTAGGATACGCTAGCTTTTTAAATAAACGAGAAGTGAATAAATAATAAAACACAATTCGCCGAGTTAAAATAGATTTGACAACACAAATAAATGGTTTAGCAAATTTCAGTGCAATATTTTCAACAGGAAAGGAAAATAGCATAACAAGAAGTAAATACAAGAAAAAACAAATGCAAAGAAAGCATAAAAGACTACAAAAAACGATAAAAGCAATAAAATCAACTTTCATAATAATAAAGATAGCTAATATGTGACAACAATAGGAATTCGAATATTAAACACAACAGCCAACAACATACAAAACCATATCAACTGTACCAATAGCATTGACAATTCCTTGGTGTTAGCAAGAGTGACAGAAATATTAATACACCAGAACTGGGAGTATGAAGGCATTATCAAGAAGAGCATAAATATTAACTACTGGAGAAGAGCAAAAGGAGTAAAACAATGAATATGGAATATCTGAAATCGGAACTGCATGTATTTCAAGGATCTAAAACTTGAAGAGCATACATTTTCGAGGACTCCAAAGAAATATTACTGCTCGGCTGCACTTAATTTCATTGAATAGATGAATTCTATTATCATTCGGCATGTATGGCAGAACTCATTGTGTTTCGTCAGAATATTGTAGACAACATCTATCTATCTATCTATCTATCTATCTATCTATCTATCTATCTATCTATCTATCTATCTATCTGTTTATCCATCTATCTATCTATCTATCTATCTATCTATCTATCTATCTATCTATCTATCTATCTATCTATAGCCCTGTCTCTCTCTCTTTCTCTTTCTCTCACTCTCTCACTCTCTCTCATTATATCTGTACGTTGCTTTGTATGTGTAACTATATTTGTGTTAATGTATATGTTTATTAATTTGCCTTTCCTAATTTATATAATATTCCGGCCATGCTACGTCACTACCTCGAGGAATTTTTAGACGAACAAATACCCCCCACCACTACTACTTCCGTTTTGAAGACTAGTACTTATTCTACCAAACCCTTTTGCTGAACCACTAAGTTACGTGGATGTACCCATCAACACCACTTGTCAAACCGTGGTAGCGGGCACTGGCACAGATACAGACACACATATACACACATATATACACACACAAGTCCTTGGTTGTCCCGAAGCTATAGTGGAACACACTCCCCCAATGTTCCACGCAGTGGAACTGTATCTCAAACTGTGTGGTTGGGAAGCAAACTTGTTACTACACAACCACACACATAACTGAATATCTGAATGCATATATATATACGTGTGTGTATGTGGTTATGTATGTATGTATGTATGTATGTATATGTATGTATGTGCATGTATGTATGCACATGCATGTATGTATATGTATCTTTACATTTTAAATATATTTACTCATATATATATATAGGCTGCGAGCTAGCAGAAACGTTAGCACGCCGGGCGAAATGCTTTACCTTTCATCCTTTCGGGGTCGATTAAATAAGTATCAGTTACGCACTGGGGCCGATATAATCGACTTATTTCCCTGTCTCTCCTTGTTTGTCCCCTTTATATTTAGCCCTCTCTGGACAATAAAGAAATATATAAATATATGTATATATATATATATATATATATATATATATATATTCATATATAAGCATACATAACATGCATATCTACACACACATATATACATGTATATATACGTACAGGTACATACATAC
>NC_068992.1:50808334-50811451 GCF_001194135.2 Octopus bimaculoides
ATATATATATATATATATATATATATATATAATTAAGCTACACATAAAATTATACTGTACATGCATTATATTCATTTATTTTACCATGCATTCATACACACACAAACACACCCACAAACACACATACATGTTTTTATATTTATATGAATACTTGTATTTGTATTTCTGTGTATGCTACAATATCTCTCTATCTATGTTTATATATTGTGCATGTGTGAGTCTGTATATGCGTGTGCGTGTATATGCGTATGCATAATGTTGCTAATGGTAAGCATAAATATATTAATGATAACTCTAAGTATTTGAGTATTTTTCTATTCATAGTTAGGCATCTAACATATAGGTATATGCATATTGATTAGGAATTTCATCCATAACTACCTCTGTATTTTATATAGGTTGCATCAAATAATATCATGGAAAACGTATCTAAACTGTAATTGTCATTTTTATCTATCAGATAATACAGATTTTCAAATATGAAATACAAAAGATGAAATAGGCTTAATATCATCCGGGTTGTAATAAACAGATAGATATTCCTTACTGTACCGCATGCAATAGCTTAATTTTCTATAGATTGTATAGCAAACGAAAAATATTATTACAGGAAAACAAATGATAGTAGGTAGTTTTGCTACACTGATTTCAAATCGATACTTAGATATTTTCTATCACATAAATTTTTTATGCATCTTAATTGTTTTTGATTTGTCGATAATTCGTGATCAATACACACGTGGTTTTGATTCTTTTTAAAGAGAAATCGCGGACATACTACGTGACAATTTTACGTAAGTTCCTTAGATCTTCAGATTTGCCTCAATCGGACATGCTGTTGTAATGCAGATTTGCTTCAGTCAGACTTACTGTCGCAAATCAACAGCCTATATATCGAAAACTATCGAAAAGCACGACTGAATTTAATGCCTCGGTTATATGTTATTGAGCCAGAAGAGCAACATATGTCTTGTGTACAGTGCAATACAATGTTTACAGCCTGGATAAATGATAAAAGAGAAATGAATGGCGTTATCATACATATCATTTCGTGTGAACCCGCAACTACCTGAAATTTTCCTATGACAAACCTCGCTTCACAAATTAAATATGTCGTTGATCAACAACTGAGAGTATTCATGAGTCTTAAAACCCTTACTATATTAGAAAGCAATTCCATCGTCAATTCCACCAGCAATAATTACAGATAATAGTCATTCAAATATTCGGATAGTGATATGGTAACAGAATGGTAGCCCTTATACTACAAATGAAGATAATTTTCCACATCTGATCAATTAAAGTGAAATGATTTGGTGGATAATTTGGTATTTAAATACGTAACGACAGAGGTGTTCTGCCTTAGATTTCAAGAACAGAATCTCCTCCAGCCACTTCCTTTTTCTTGCTTTTATTTGCCATCATCATATAGAGCATTCGTTATTTCAGAAGAAAACTAAAACAAACCCAGCTGTCTCGAAAGAAAACGTTTCTATGTTAATTCATTCAATGTGGTGATACGATTCCATTCATAAAGTATTGATAAAATGAATATCAGTCTTGCTTTGGGCTAAATTAAACCAACTGTGCGGCCTTGTTAAAAATGTTCCAGATTCTTTTACTTTACATCTGCTTATAGGTGCCAACGAGTGTCATTACCCGGCAATGTAATATGCTAGGTAACAAATTTGGGATATCGGCGATTAGGAGATAAAATGAATCGTACTTCATTTTGTCCATCTCTGGCATTCCATCAGTTACGACGACGAGGGCTCTATTTGATCCGATCAACGGAACAGCCTACTCATGAAATTAACGTGTAAGTGGCTGAGCACTCTACAGATACGCGTGCTCTTAACGTATTTCACAAGGACATTCAGCGTGACACAGTGTGACAAGGCTGGTCCTTTTGAAATACGGATACTATTCATTTTTGTCAGCTGGAAAATGTAAAAAGAAGAAAAGTTGGCTTCATTGCATCTCAGAAATTTATAGAGAATAGTTATGCATTTTTCCAACACATTGATCACTAAGATAGAATTATTGCAATCAGTAAAATATAATTTCTCAGTTCAATTAGCAACATAAGACACTAATGATATTATGTTCAGACAGTTTTAATGATCAACTTCATAACCAAATTTTAGTGCTGATTTCATTATCAATATTGCAGACATCATCTTGTTTCCAAACTTGCAACACATTAATTATAGTATTACGTCCCGAGGATAGTTTCAAATTATGGCACAATGCCCCAGTACTCAACTTTTACATATTTTATCGACTCCGAAAGGATGAAAGGGAAAATGGAACTCGGCGGTGCTGCATAACAATACGTCAGCATAAAATATGATGGTATTGTGAGAAAAAGAACAACAAATTGATATGCGATCTCCAGATAAAATAGATTAAATGTACAGTGAGTATTTTAAACAATTCCATGGATTCTGTATCAGATATTCCCGGTTGAAGATATGCTCACAAATACGTACATATATGGAATACATGACCGACACAGATCAGCTATAATGAAGAGCACACACTTGTTTAATAAAGTGATATGCATATTCAACCACACGTGTACAAGTTCATCCACTGCACAGAGACACACATATATACACACACTCATACATGTACACATCAATTAATTCGCATAAATACAAAAGCTTACAGCTGTTTTGACTTAGAGAAAGGACCCATGTTATTTTGATAACGACTGACTTGAATTCTACAAAGGACTAGATTTAAATCACTCCGAAAGATATGACTTGCCCATTTAGGTGAGAAGAGTTTTATGTGCAAGACAATATTGTAATGACTTCGTCATACGTACATGTGCTTCACTACGTAAATTATACCTCTGCACAAGTGATGCTATAATCATATACCTCTGTCTTACGATGCATACAATCAGGATTTCTACTGACATAACGTAGCAACGCAAGATAGGTGTCATATCACGTAAATATATATTTTCTTTCGATAATGCATTGTGCACGAATATAACATTGACATCACGAAATAATAAAGAACCGCATGAACACGACAGTAATAATATGTTGCTCTACAATGTTTCACAGCATATCTGGAAAGACGAAATATATATCCATATATATA
>NC_068992.1:50812164-50813470 GCF_001194135.2 Octopus bimaculoides
TATATATATATATATATATATATATATATATATGCATATATGTTCATAGTTTATATGTATGTATATATGTTCATAGTTTATATGTATGTATATATATACACATAGAATGAGAGAGATGGTAAATAATAACCACGTAATCATATAGGGTTAGTAGTAATCTGTAATCTTTTACAAATCACTTCAAACTCGTATGTTGAGCATATCCACATAAAGGCAAAATAAACACATAAAGACATACATACACTACATATATACGTGCATACACATGTACACACATACCTACCTGTATAAATATATAGTTATCCCTGCATGTACCTATGTCAATGTAAACATGCGTATCTTTATGCATTGTATATTCGTGCATCTATGTACTTCAATGCAAATAGAGATGTATATATCTATATAATATATATATACTGTGAAAATAATAAGGGTAGAAAATTTAGAGAAATTTTCCTTCTGGTTGCCACCATGCGTAATAAAGTCATATTTTTCATATAAAATAGTGAACAAATAATTTACGTATTTATACACAAAAAAGGTGGCCTTTAACAGAACATGTTACATGCTAGAAAGGGCAGTTAAAGCCAAATGAAAATAAAAATATTTTTGTAGTTACCCTTAGACTCGAGTTTCTGCAACAATGTGCAAATACATTCATTTGCCATCCTTGCTTTTTCAGTAAGGGCGCTAAAATTAATGCATATTTATGCAGCATCAAAAATGCACGTGCTACATACTTACTTATACATTATAATTTTCAAATCCACAGCGCAAGCGCAGTTGCATTCGGCAGCAAATGATAATAAAATAAATTAAAACTGCGTACGAATGGGCTTTGTAACTACGAAAATTTTACTGTG
Source organism: Octopus bimaculoides (assembly GCF_001194135.2). Classification (NCBI taxonomy): domain Eukaryota; kingdom Metazoa; phylum Mollusca; class Cephalopoda; order Octopoda; family Octopodidae; genus Octopus; species Octopus bimaculoides. Next base: position 50,813,028 of record NC_068992.1, read on the forward strand.
AAAATAATTCGGGTAGAAAATTTAGAGAAATTTTCCTACCGGTGGCCAGCATGCATAATAAAGTCAATAGATAAATATTTTTCATATAAAATAGTGTACAAAGAGTGGATTTGAAAATTCTGAAGTAAAAGTATGTAACATGTGTATTTTCGTTGCTGCATAAATATGCATTAATTTTAACGCCCTTACTGAAAAAGCACGGATGGCAAATTAATTTATTTGCTCATTGAAGCACAAATTCGAGTCAAAGGATTACTACAAATTTTTTTTTTTTTTTTCATTCCCTTCCTTTTGAAAATACATTACTCTTATTCATGGTTTGGGCTTTAACTCATCTCTCTAGCATGTAAGGTGTCCTGTTAAAGGTCACTTCCATTGTGTATAAATGCATAAATTATTCATTTTATATAGAGATATAGATATGTATGTATATACATATATAT
>NC_068992.1:50813904-50819345 GCF_001194135.2 Octopus bimaculoides
TATGCTTATGTAATTGTGTATATAATTCCTACAAATTTACGTATATCTATGAATTGCAAATTGCTTTGCAGATAATTAGTGAAACTACTTTTGTCGATATGTGGTGGAAGGGGCGATAGTTTGTACACCGTCACAGATAAAAGCATTTATCGTAGTAAACCAAATATTCACATCTTTGAATTGCCAAAGTCAACCTAAGATGTAAGACAAACAAAACAAACATACGTAAATCTGACATATGCAAATAGTACAATCAGTGTAATTATTGACGTCAGCGTTCAATTAAAATCTAATAGAAATTACATTTTGTACTGTAATTGTTGTCCGTCGAATTTCTTTGTTATGTAGATGGAGTACACGTAAAGGAAATATTTCATTAACATAATTAACCTGAATGTTTACTTGTCCCCACTGTGACAAGATATATATGTGTGTATGTTTGTGTGAGTTTTTGTCTTGCGTTTGCTCCCCAGCACAGCTTGACAGCCAGCTTTGCCTTGTCTACGTTCCTGTATTTTATATCTATATATTGAGATTGCTCTCCTCTACTTGCTTCGCCGTTGGGGTCTAGATGGTGCTGTATGGTCGTGTTTAGTCTGGGACTAAACATACATACATACATACATATTACACATGTGTATATATATACATACATACATACATATACATACATACATACATACATATATATACATACAGAGAGAGAGAGAGAGAGAGAGAGAGAGAGAGAGAGAGAGAGAGAGAGAGAGAGAGAGAGAGAGAGAGAGAGAGAGAGAGAGAGAGAGAGAGAGAGAGAGAGAGAGAGAGAGAGAGAGAGAGAGAGAGAGAGAGAGAGAGAGAGAGGGAGATACGCATATGTACGTCTTACTCAGATACATGAACCTAGAATAGAAAATAGTTTGTAACTTTTTAAGAAAGTACAGCTTCTTGAATTGCAACTCTGAGTTTCACGTTGCCTATTATTCGTGCGATAAGTGACGTGAAGTTGCATAACAATTTGGCATTAAATATGTTTGTAATTAATAAATAAGTTGGTAAGAATTGATTATTTGCTGAATAACCGCTATATATTCTTCCATTCATCCAACCGTTAAATAGTCACCTGCAGCACACGTGTTATATTCTTCTACTAACATGTAAAACCTCTTGATACTTTCATGACTTCAGTATCATACGTGTAAATTCCACTAACTCAAAGATTGTGTTTATTACTAAGTGACGTTTAAATATTCATTAATAATTTAACATTTTTTTTGCTACATTATTTGGGAAATATATAATTTTTAGAATTTATGCGGGATTCTCATAGATATTGGGGGGGATTATTACATAGAGATTGACCAGTTAGATACTTCTGCGTTCGTTTATTTAAAGTGACCTTAGTCTTCTAGTACAAATATTACAAGTTTTATCTTGTGTATAACATCTGACTTTAAGAATATTTTGTAAAAAGGATATGATAGTTATTTTAACCATATGCCTTCCCAATCTGCAGCTGTTGTGTGTATACTGTTCTTAGGGTTTAGTTCTCGGACAGCTCAGTCTCAGAGGCCTATGACTGAACGCAATATCACCTCGAGAATTCATTGACTTGCTGTCTGTAAACCTGTGGCATACAACGTTGATTGTACTTTGATCAACGAAATGCTTGACTCGTTAAATTAATGAACAAGTTACCAAGTATCTCGCGAACGCGTGTACCGATAACGTGATTCCTAAACCAAATCCACATAAGGCAATAAGTGACGTGGGTGGATTATAAATTACAAATGAAATCCATTCGAAAAGTTTCCGCACAGTTTCTATTAGCTTCAAGTTTTTTCACAACGATTCAATCGAACAAAGGTCATATAAACATCACTTGTATAACACACTGCACAGTGGAATCAAGTCAAGACTGCGTAATTGCAAAGCTAATTACTTAACGCTTCAACTATATTCTCGTCTGCTTTTATAGGCATACTATATTCTAGATTACAACGTTACTATTTTTATGATGGTGGTATCAACCGAATGAAATTCCGGCTGCTATATCTAGTAAGTCGAACAAACATGAAAAGTTATTTTATTGACAAGATGTTTGTGTGTGCCTGTGATTTTCTGTGCACGTGTGTATAAGTTGTGCGTTTATGTTCCCTGTATGATTTTCGTGGTATATATATATATATATATATATATATATATATATATATATATATATATACATACATATGCAGATTTGCAGACCTATTTGACTGTTATAGAGATTAGTCTGCGATAATCGTTCTAGCTGTGTGTTCTCTGTGAGCTCAAATCACGCTAAGATCAATTTCGTATTTCACCCTTTCCGGCTGATAAATAAAGTAGCGGTCAATCTTTCTCATTTTTCTGGAAAAATCGGGAAGGATCAGACACGGAGAAGGATGGGCTCTAGCAGGGGTATGAAACAAAGGATAATGCCATAGACACGCCGCATGTTAGAATGGTGTACCCACGGCTCCGTAATGAGTTGAACAGCTGAAAACAAGGGCAAGTAGGTCATATTTCTATACGTATGTATTTCGTATATCTTGAATGCGGATTTTCATTTGGTTTCACAACTGGTCGTAACTTATTTAAATGAGATATATGTTTATCTATTTGGCTTTAATGGTATTTGTGTATGAGTACGTATGTGTGTATATACATTACAATGGGACGTACATGTATTTGCAGAGAATAACAATGTGATTTATTATTTCTACAATCTGACTGCATTTATTTACATATTTTTATTTCTGTAGATGTGGATATACATATTCCAGCCTATTTAATTCGATGCTGGCAATTTTGTGTTTAAAGTACCTATGCGTGTGTATGTGTGTATGCGTGTGTGTTTGCGTGTATAGATGTTTGTAAAGATGTAAAGATGTAAAGACACATGCATGTATGTATATGTATGCAATTATTTATGCATATACACATACACATACTAATAAAAGTATTTATATGCATGTATATTTACATACATGTATACACATACGCGCACACATATAATATATATTTGTGAGTATCAATGCTTGTGTCTGCGCGTTTATAGGCTTGCGTGTGCAGTTTGTGTGCGAGACCTGACAACAATTTATAATTCCGCAATACTGTTCCGATGTCTACAGAGCAGGTGTGCTTCCATTTCCTTTGAATATTAATAACCGAGACAAAGACGTTTAATGAAAATATCACAGTAACAATATAGCATACAATGCATCGTCTGCAGACAATGCAATATTGTCAGATATATTTAAACATCCAAAATTACAGACACTTGTAAATGTAATCACTTGAGTAATAATGGTGATTGATACGAACTACAAAACCTGCAATTGTTTAGAAGGAAGACTTTCAGAAACAAAAGCAGTGTACATGTTTCGATTCCCAGGCATTTTGTTTTCCATTTTATTCATGATACTTTGATGAAATGCCTTACAATGACTTTGGTGTACGCATGGAATTAAGTTTAGTAATGGCAAAAGTAAAGTGAACTCTATGCTCAAGAAGAATACTGCTGGGTAATCTAAGCCTATTTTCATCATATGAATTAAATACGAGATGAGTCTCGGAGGAAAACAAAATTTGAAAATGAAACAAGAAAACAAAGAAAATAATGAACACTTTTAGTCTTGGGATTCTCAAACGACGCGCCCTAAATTAAAAAAAGAAAAAAAATCTAATAGAATGTAAGTACATGGCTGTTACTGATGAAACATAGATACACGGAAATCACGTGATGTAGCTGTACTACTGTCTATTTTGGACAATTCTCTTCTGCTACCAATATGACTGAGCTTTTTAGCAGTATACGTTTATATGAGAGCCTTTCTCAATGCAAATACTGCACTAATGAGTCCTAGCAATACTTCCACGCTAAATATAATACAATAATTGTCATTTTGTATTAACTCTACTTTGGCTGCTAGTATCTATCAGTTGAATATTTGATTACCTTGAAAAACATCTTTTTAAAAAAAATAATTTAGTTATACATAAATGATTAATGAAACAATGTTATAAGTATTTTTTATTGTTTCTTCTAAATGTCTGACTTATCATGCAAATCGTGTCACTGAATATTTTGTCTTTTTCTTTGATCTTCAGCGCGGAACGGATTGGAAATGATCGTATGCCATTTCTTCAGGATATGCCCAGGGTTAATTTCGTTTCATTGAAGACTATTGTGATATTACATTAATTTCAAGATTGTATGGAAATAGACAAGACCTGTTTCAGTAGAAGAGACGAGGGAAAAAAACTTGGAAAGAGGATTTCGAAGCAACTTTGAAATAGCACCATATCTAAGCACATATTTACATCTTAAATATATGAAATGCTTCTTACGAATAAGCCAATTTCTATTAGCCCGAACTCTGTGCAACACATTTATCTTATTGCTCGCGATGTGACAGCAATAAGGTGAAAGTAGTTCTCCTTGGTACTATACGAGCCAAGAAAATAAAGCATCTTCTCTAAGACACTGATGTTTTCGACAATGAAAGCAGGTTTCATTTTGAAAAAATATGGAGAATTTGCATAGAACTTATATCGTCGGATAAAAGAGTGACACTATTTACTAAAGATCTGCCCTCTCAGATTTCAAATGCCGACGGGTTAGATTCTTGCCTCATATCGCTAAAAGTCCTCTATCTTTCTCTATCGGAATTAGCTAACATGAAAGGACAATGAAAAGGACTGCTTAAATGGCGCTTCAAGGTGTTACATTACATAATCAATCATCGGATCCTCAGTATACCGAGTGACGATACCAATATCTTTATAGAGCCGTGCATGTTAGAATAATCTTACGACTGAAATGCAATTTCCACACACACACACACAGACACACCAAAAAACGTTCTATGTGAAAAGTAATTCATCTAGATAATTGTTGCATAGATTTCAAATCACTTCGTAGAAAATGCATTAGTGTTTTTTTTTAAATATATGCAATTAACCTTAGCTTGAAGACGACAGTAGCCCATTTAAAAGTTTTTCATTTATCAAATGCCTTTGATTTCATCTCATCATGTCACCTGTATTCGCTTTTACAGTTTGTTGTAATCTCTTTAAAACGACCTGCAACATTATTATTTATTTCTTTGGCGCTTTAAATCTTTGCTATGCTTTATCAATACTATCTTTCATTAATCGTTTTTTCATTTCTGGAATTTCCTTGCCACATCCTAATGAATTTAAAGAAAGTTCAAGAAAAAAATAAACTTCACAAAAAGTTCAATCTAGGAAATACGGTTGGTTTATTCTTTTGTATTTCCTACTTTTGAAATTCAGGATTCCACAAATTTTGGTTTGTAATTGTGATCGAATACGTGTATATGTGTATTAGTGTTTGTGCGTGTATGTGTGTGTGTGTGTGGGGGGGAGAGAGAGAGAGAGAGAGAGAGAGAGAGAGAGAGAGAGAGAGAGAGAGAGAG
>NC_068992.1:50819939-50826898 GCF_001194135.2 Octopus bimaculoides
TATATATATATATATGCATACATACATATATATATATGTATACATAGCCATATGTATACACATCGCGCGCACACGCACACACACACACACACACATTTTTGAGAATTGAAATGACCATGGTTTCTCATTTGGCTTTATACGTTTATGATGAATCAATAATGTATGCATAAAGTATGCATGCAAAAGTAGACGAGGGTGTTAGTAATGGACTCTAGAAACATTCAGGATACTTTGAAAGAGCATACTCGAATAAGAAGCAAGTGCAATGAATTCTCATCTGGATACAGTCGTTGCCCGATATCTGAAAGCTAAAGCGCATGTAAAAAATTGGTTCGCCTGTGTAGAGTGTGTTGCTGTTGTTGACACTCCGTCGCTTACGGCGTCGAGGGTTCCAGATGATCCGTTCAACGGAACAGCCTGCTCGTGAAATTAACGTGCAAGTGGCTGAGCACTCCACAGACACGTGTACCCTTAACGTAGTTCTCGGGGATATTCAGCGTGACACAGTGTGGCAAGGCTGACCCTTTGAATTACAGGCACAACAGAAACAGGAAGTAAAAGTGAGAGAAAGTTGTGGTGAAAGAGTACAGCAGGGTTCACCACCATCCCCTGCCGGAGCCTCGTGGAGCTTTAAGTGTTTCCGCTTAATAAACACTCACAACGCCCGGTCTGGGAATCGAAACCGCGATCCTATGACCGCAAGTCTGCTGCCCTAACCACTGGGCCATTGCGCCTCCACAGATAGCTAGCTAGCTAGCTAGCTAGCTAGCTAGATAGATAGATAGATAGATACATACATACATACATACATACATACATACATACATACATACATATGGGTTGGTGGACAAACAAAAGAAAACAGGCACTCAGAACATTAATAAGAGTTATATTATGGTTTAAAATAGTTTGATTAGGTTCTATGGGACATAAAATTTTGTAGGCTGCTTACAGAAACCTAGTTCCTTCAGGCATAGCTTACCTAATGGAGAAATACAGGAAGTCGAAGGTGACTATTCGAAAGTGAGCTACAATTGGTCAAAGCGGATTGATTACATGGTGTTCTCAGAAGTGAGATCTGCTTTTTCCAAAACCAGATGCATCAGAAAGTAATATTACTTGGTCTAAGTTGTAGTTGGTTATTTTAATTCCCATGCAAGGATCCTCAGTTATAATTTAGAGTTTTGCCCCCATAATCCTTATTCCATTATCCTTCACAATCTTCCTCTATTAATATGATGGTAATTAGTATCGGTTGGGTCAGATTTTTTTCTTTTCTTTCTGTTTATCCTCTCCTCCCTATCCCTCAATTCTTTATTACTGTCCCCTGCCTTGTAGACTTGTGCATTGGTTCCAGCACAAACGACCTTGATAATTTACTAGGTTGACCTGATCACAAATCATTTTCTTACCGGTGACCAATAGATATTAAACAATTCCTTAATAGATAAACGAAAGACAAATGGAGCCACGCCCCCTCTCTTGTTAGAAGTTGAGATAATTGGGTCACTGAAATCAATTATTCCTTCCCCCCTCTTAAAAACTCTACCAACCTCTAAATTTTTCTGTTCTGATCAAATATACGCTATTCTGGTAAATCCATTCTGTCAACTGAAATAATAGCAGAATCACTCTAAATGGTTTATTCCGTGGATTATAAACTATGATAAATCATTTTTAATGTCCTTTATTCTAAAGTTTATCAATCCATTAGACGAAAACGGTTACTTTAATCTCGATTGCCGGCCTCTCACTTGATGGTTGATTGAACTTTTTATTATTAGTCTCCCGCATGTTCGAACCATTGTAACCCAACAGGTTAAATTTTCACAGCGGGGCGTCTTTATTAATGTCAACTTTACCACCACAGCCATCTTTGTTACCATTTCCTTAAAAGTTAAATGTATTTCAGAATGGCTACTCCCACTAAAAATAAACATGAAAATTATACTTTGCTCTTCATGAAGAATTACAGAAATTAATTTCAGTTATTTTTCGTTATCACTGTTAAACAAATGAATTATAGCCTTTCACTGTACTTGCCCGAACTAGCGATGATGGAACCGCTAGGCATTACCGTACAGAATTAAATAAACATTGTCTTTCGAAAACAGAATTGCTTAGAGAAACTAATTAAGGGCTTGGAATAACTGAAAGATTAAACAAATTAAGAATAGCAACAACAACAGCTATTAAAAACGGCAACGACAGTAACAAAACAAGAGCAGCAACAAGAACGACAAAGACAAATACTTGAACATCATCAAAGATTCTAATCTCTATCTCTTCACTGGTTAATTTTCTTTTGGGAACGCTTTGTGAATAATTTCAAGTTATTATGCTCCAGTGATTGTGCTTTCTACAATTAAATACACGATTGAAATCGAGATTTTGACCGGAATATTTCGGTAAAACTAATGTTTCTTTGTTTTCTCATATTAATTTCATCGAAATAATAATTAATTTGTTTAACTCATTGTTTTACAAAGACTTATGCTATTATCATTAAAAGTTCTGAAATAACTTCTCAATGAGATGAGAGGTGTTATGTTTGAAATAAAGAGACAATTGAAGATATATTTGTCTTTGTTGTGTCTTTAAAGTTATAACCAAACTAAATCAATTGATCTCAAACATTGGTAAAAATACATAGAACCAAGAACAAAAGTTTCAATGTCTTATTCTACTGTTTGTGATTAATGATTTCTAACATAGGCGCAAGGTCACGCATTTATAAAATGGGCTATTTAATCAACAACGGTACTTGATTTGTATTTATTATATACACTCCAAATAGATTAACAGAGAACTTGATCTGTTAAAGGTCGACTTTAGCTATTATCATTCCGTGGTGAACATTTAGGGGATTGGATGTTTTCCCTTTAATTAGACCTAAAGTTCGGTTACACCTTTTATCTTCCTGGAGTGGATGAAATTCTGCTCGTATAGGTAAGTATGGAGCAATGTAAAAATATTTCTATTGTTTTTAGAGAAAGAAAATATTTAAGGTTCGGTTTTCGATAAGTTATAATTGTATGAAACAACGTAAGTGAAATAAAACAAGTATAATTATTTCACAGAACGTAAGAGGCTAACAGAGTTCACCTTTAATGTTTTATAGCATTTTCATTGTGTTGCATTGAGGCATTTATGAGCTGCCCTTAAAGTCTAATATCAACTTTGAAAATGCGAAATTAACATGTTGATCTCTGTTCGTGGAATGTTTTTTTCTACCTTCAGGTATTATCTATTACTAAGAGCTTACCTGTTCAAATAAGTACAGTGATTGAAACCTTTTATGCATGGGTACAACAATCCCTTCAGATTTACGATTTCTAGTTCATAATAATTTAAGGCTCTTCAAACTAGATAAACAATTTGTATATTTTCAAATATAAACTGATATTTGAGTGTTATATTTACTTTATATTTATTTCATTATGCTCTTTAACAGTATCATTTGTTTCTTGGGTTCCTTCTGTAAACTTTCTCCCAGCGCAAATCTAACATATGAGAATAAACTCCTGCTATCCTCCTATCAGTCTCTGAAAATCCAAAGAAAGGTATAAGCACTTCAGTGCTAATCTGAATATGTTATGAGAAGAGTTATATTTATAAGAACTTTCATGTCAATAAAGAGGACAAAACGTGTGCCAAATTCATTACGATATTCTTCACCGTTTGACGGTATATTAGCTAAAATGTTAAAATTATTTGGATATTTAGTCATGTCATTTATTGCAGGCAAGTTGTTGAAGCATTTGGCAGAAGATTGCATAAAACCTGCCTCGTTAGAGAAACGTTTAATGAATGATTGAATACATAGAAACATGTCCTAAACAGGAATACAAAATGAGGTTATATGCGATAATCGGGTTATAAAAGCGTTCAGTTAAAAAACATTGAGGGAACAAAATATCTGACTCGTACAGAAACGGAACCGAAATTGGAAATATTTAAACAGCAGCGAATACAATTAGATTGTATATAGATAGCTTACAATATCATTGAGAGTAGTTCAACAAACTCGACAATTTTCGTGTGGATTATTACACGTTTTACTACATATATTTAAGAAAAATATTGCGGCTATTTTCCATAATATCTGTGTTGCTATGAAGAGCTTTTTTAGAATATATTCGCCTCACTATTTATACATGAGTATCTGGGTATACTTTTCTAGTCAATGAAAGGAACAAATTTATTGTTACACACACACAAGATACACTCATGTACGCGCGCCCGCAAGCACACTCATACACACACACACGCGTCATCATACTCATCATTCAAAGACACTGTGCTTAATATTCCTGAATACAGCAATGCTACAAATATTAACACCAGTCAGTATCAATACAAACATTATTATTGTTGTAATTACCAGTAAGATAATTAGCGTAGCTATCACATCTGTTGCACTAATAGTAACTTAGAATATTTAGTCGGCATCAAGAAAAATGAACTTCAACGCTACGATCCTTCCCTATACACTCATAACTAAAACCAAACGACTTAACCACTAATGATACACCGAGTCTTGAGCAGACAATCATTAAGACACTGCTTCCGTCAACACGAGTAGACAATGAAACTAAAGCCAAAAACGCCCATCATCATTTCTTCAATATGCTCATATGTTCAAGATTTGCACATAATATTACAGCATTTCCACTGTCCAACGACATTTCCTGTTTGAGGAAGAAGTTATGGCAGCATTGATAAAATCAACATATACAAATATATATGTATATACATACACGCACACACACTTGTATACATATATGTGGTGTCTGTAAATTTGTGTGTGTGTGTGTGTGTGTGTATACATATATGCATATGTGCATGTATGTATGTATGTATGTATGCATATATTCATCGACACAAGTTGCACAGTGACACAATCGCACATTGAACAGCTAACATCATCATAGCGACTCCTATCATATCTAGAACAGCAAGCCTCGTGCTATGTGGGTGTCTCTTCTTCATTGTAATGGCATTATTTTTTATAAAAATCTCACAAATTTCAGTGTACTTTAGTGTCACGCACACACACACACACACACACACACACACACACACACACACACACACACACGTTTATCCATTTCTTTCGTAAGATTCTTGATGTGAACACGTGTGTTGGAGATGGTAATCTTTTTCCAATTAATTATTACTATTTTTTTAGTTTGTCTGTCAGAAATCTTTCGCCACACATTGTGATCTCTTCAACGACTTTCTGTCCAATGTGTCTTCTCTTGCCCTGCCTATTCATATATGTATGCATGTATATATATATGTATGTATTATGTATGCATGTATGTATGTGTGTGTGTCTGTCTGTATGTAGGTATGAATGAATGAACGTATATGTACGATGGTGGAATTATCATTACATGTGTGTCGGCATTTTTCTCTAGTTTCTCGCGGGATTTATGTTAAAATCTCTCTTTACTTATAATACGAGACCCTTATGATACAAACACAATATCCGCCACAGCGTCTCTCGTGTTTTCTAAATATTTGACTATAGATGCTGATATCTACTCTCAGGTAACTATGTTATACACTGATTCTATCTTGCATTTTTGACAAACAATTGTTTTACATTTTAAAGGCAACGTTCCAAACCCTCCTCATATAAATGAGAGAAAATGATAATTTATGAAAGTGAAAAAACGTCGAGTTGGATTTTCTTCTTTGATATTTTCATGTTGATATGAATAGAGTTTTCAGCCCAATGTAAACTATATTTCTCTAAACAATCTATAAAGATGATATCGCGTTTCCTTAAGCGATATCAGATTGTCTATATTTTAGAAATATATTATTTTATTTTTTGTTACTAAGTGACACGATATGTACGATAGGATATCGTTTCGTATCTTGTATAAAATACGTTGATGTTTGTATATATTTTTATGAAATAATCTATAATTTTTATTTGTTGTTCGTTTTTGTGTTTATCGCTTTCGTTCTTTCATTCTAATATGATTTTTATTTGATATAGCATCAATTTGCCACAACCACTACGATATTGCAACTATACAGGCTTGGCATAAAATATGTAGGATTATAGTCTATGTCTATAAATTTGTCGACAGGCTGGCACGCTGTTCTCAGATTACAATTCGTACAAACTAAATAATTAGACATATACAATGTAGGTACGTAAGAATGTATGCATAGATACATGCATGTATATACATGTGTATGTATATTTATATTTATATTTACATATACACATATAGGCGCAGAAGTGGCTGTGTGGTAAGTAGCTTGCTTACCAACCACATGGTTCCGGGTTGGTCAAGTGTCTTCTACTATAGCCTCGGGACGACCAAAGCATTGTGAGTGGATTTGGTAGTGGATTTGGTAGACGGAAGCCTGTCGTATATATGTATATATATATATATGTGTGTGCGTGAGAGTGGGGGTGGGGTAGGTAGGAGTGGGATGTATAGGGGTGGTGGGGGTGTTGTGTGGATGGAGGGGTAACGATGAAGGGAGCGAGTGAAAGGAAGAAGGTTGGTGTGAGTGAAGAGAGGAAGTAGGTGAGAGAGAAAGGAGAGAAGACAGGAGTCAGATGAAGAGGGAGGGTAGTTGAGTCCATGTGGTTCAAAGGAGAGAGAGAGAGCAGATGCACGGTCCACGGAACGTACTCTGGCAAGGGTGGTGTGGTTACTGGTGACAGGATATCCACGAAGGATGGAGTGGTGAGCCATCAGTTGAGACTGAGTCTCAAAGTCATGGTTGTCACTGTAGAGCCTGCGCAGACGGAGAAATTTGGAGTAGAGGATGGAGAGCTTGGTGTGGTTAGAGTGGGAGGAGAAGTTGAGGTATGAGTGTGAGGCGGTGTGTTTTTAGTGGATGGAGGTGGTGAGAGTGGAGTGATGTATGTTGACCGAAATGTCGAGTAAGGCGACGGAAATGCTGGAAATCGTGCAGATATATAT
>NC_068992.1:50827028-50827683 GCF_001194135.2 Octopus bimaculoides
ATATATATATATATATACACATACTTATTTAATGGACTCTGCCGTCAAAGGCGACATATGAGTGTTCACCTTCTACTGCACAACCTGCAGAAATGATTCGTTTATAGCGATCAAATGCATGTTTTGTACATGATCTCACTCTCTATCAAAGCGACTTTGCCTAAACATGTGCACGATGTACCATGCGTCAGGTGTTGAAGTGACGCAGAGCAACGTGAGATGAAGTGTTTGGCTTGAAAACACAACGCATCACCCGGTCTTGGAGTTGAAACCATGACCTTGCGATCCTGAGTGCAACACTCTATCCGACAGGCCATATAAATATAAATTATACAGCCACCCTGCGTTACGGCCTCCACAGGTTACGAGATTTCGCACTTAAAGAAATTGCAAAGCATTACCATTAATTTCGGGTAACCGTCTGTAAATTCGCTCTTACGGAAACACGGATTACGTGGTTTTAAATTATTAAAAATTTAAAACTACACTTTGTTCTTAGCTCAATGGACATTGCCTTTAATAAAGATCAAAGTTAACGATTTGAAAATCTATCATCACGTTACACACATACATACCACGCATACACATATGTATATATAATATACATACAGTGAATGTGTATGTACATATATATATATATATATATATATATATA
>NC_068992.1:50827742-50831710 GCF_001194135.2 Octopus bimaculoides
ATATATGGGAGAATTTACGAAAAAAAAAACAACAGACGAAGACAGGTGGTGTAAACAACAAATGGATGTATTAGTTTAGCGCTCGGGAATAGAGAAAGTCTTTGACGTTTCGAGCTACGCTGTTCAACTGAAAGGAACACAAAAAGAAATAAGGAGAGAAACAAGGACAACAAAATATAAATGTAGTGGTCAGCGATCTATCATATATATAAATGTATGTATGTGTGTGTGCGTTTCTATCTTCAACGCAATTAGCAACAATAATATATAATATGAAGAAGGTAAGCAAATCCATTTCAAATAACACATAAGGTATTTTAAAAGTTCAATGAGATGTTTTTGATCTTAGGTCTATGAAGATTACCTTGAGACTAAACAGCCACAACAATTGAATTAGCGAGAAAAATCTAACTGTTACAACACCAAGACAAGTTGGTTCACTATCACTAATTTCTAAACCAACGAAATTCACATAGTCACTACCATCAACTTTTGAATCCAACTGGCTACAACAGATATCAACATATACACCAACGCGTGTGTGTAAGAGTTCTGTGCGTGTGTGTGTGGGTGTGTGTATGAGTATGTGTATGAGTATATGTGCATGAAAGTGTGTTTATGTCAGAAGTGCATAATGCGAAATACCTATAAAGCCAGGTGGACTTTCAACTACCTGCAATCATTTAGTACTTTCTCTTCCTCAGTCCTTAACCTGTCCATCTCAGTTTCATTATTACATCCACAGGAATACGACAAGCTTCCGTTCTCACAGATATTTCCAGGGAAAATTGTTTTACTATATACTTTTTGTGGATAATTAATCGCAGCTGCTATTGGATACACCTTCAATTTAAGATATCTGGAAATAATATATCAAGTAGAACTGAATGCAATAGTGCGAAAAGGAACCGTAAAGGGGATATTAAACTCGATGTTTTAAAAAGACTTGATGCGGAAGAAAATGTTATATTGTCAATACATTAAATCTTGCAAAGCCTACTGTGTGAACAATACGTGACAACAGAGAGAAAATTACGTCAAATACTCAAGCAGCTACTGCGTTAACTGCCCCATTTTATTTTTTCCATAGATCTAAAATGGAATGATTTTTGGTTGTAAGGATCGAGGATCAGAATTGGCGTAATATTCCGATAACCACGATGGAAATTAAAAGGAAAATAAAAACGGCCCAACATTTATATGACGATTTGCCGAAAAAGGAATGTGAAAAACCATTTTTGGGCCAGTAAATGCTCATTTGAATGGTTTAAGAAGCGTATAATTTTGTACAACATGGAAATGACCGGTGGAACTGCGAATGCTGACACTGAGGCAATGACTAATTATCCTGAGCAGTTGAAGAAACTGATTGCTGAAGGTGAGATCAATTATACAATTTTGATAAGACTGCACTTTTCTGGAAGAGCGTGTCTGCTAGAGATTTCATTTCTTGCTCTCATTTCGAATTACATCTCAGAGGTCACTGTTGGCCACTTTGCAGAGGTCGTTAAATAATAAACACAAGTCAGCCACTGAGAGCTATTTACTCGCCGATTCTTTCCTTCACAAAATGCGACGGTCTGTCTAACAAATCAATATAGTTGTTATAATGCTTCATAGATTTTTGACGTTGTGTGGGTGTAGCAAACAGGTTGTACGAAGGCTCGGTTCTGTGTAAGTGTTATGTGGCTTTAATCTAATTCTGCTGCTCACGAATATTAGAAACATTTGATTCATTTTGCTACGTTGCGTTAAATGCCAGTGTGTTCATGCTTTTGTTTTTTAAGGTAAGTTAAGGAAGGACGTCAAAGACTATTCTGAGTCTCCTTATCAGTAGTAAGGAGGACGAATTTTGTGAGGTTTGTTAACATTCGTCATGGAGTATGAGCTGTTGAAAATAACTGAAGCACAAGCTAGCGTCTTAAGAAATGGCATGTGTATGTATTAAGGAGACAGAGGAAAGCTGTTTGTTCCGGACAAAAATAAATAAATACATTTATGACTGCATATTTCATGGAAGGAAATGAATATAAGTTGTTCTGCATGAAATCGAATATGAAAATGTAGTTTTTTTAAGAAGCATTTCTACAGAATATATCGATATTAAAATAAGGAGACACAGTGACACAAACTGTTTAAAGTGTCTGGCTTTTTCATGCATTTTTGTGGAGCGATAATAGGGTTCACAACCTTGCTTCTAATTCTAATGGTAATGAATGATATAACACTCAAAGGTCACTAATCTATACACAAAGTTCTCTTATGTAATCTTCAGTTATTCACTCTGCGTGGTATTTTTTCTCTTCTTCAGTAGTTGTCTGCCCAGCTCAACACTTAAGCAAACAGAGGGGTGAGATTTCGACATTTACTTTGATCCTTAAACTGTAAAATTTATGTCTAATATTAGGTACTTTTTTTTATCTTCGAATGTAGAAATGCTTATATGGCCTTTATGATTATTGTAACCACCATCTTATCACGTCTGTATTCTCTGTAATAACCACATTCTTCAATTGGGTATATTTCCTATTCATTTAAGACATTTTTTTTATATTCCTATACTATTCTCTATCTAGATGCACATTTTATCGCAATAGAAAATACAAACAAGAAAAAAAGGTTCCGTCGAGGAAATTCTGCATTACCATAATCAAGCTTCCCTTTTAGATTACAAAGTAATGCATACGGCAAAATACATATTTCGTATGAATTACTGTAGTTTCTATTTAACGCTCTGAAATTTCTATCTAGATCATGTTTTATTAATATGTTCTATATAAGGAAAAACCACTAATCCGCCCGTATTATAGAAAACGAAAGCTTGAATGTTTGCAAAGCAAACATAATTCCAAGCCATATTTCTGTTTCGGTAAAGCGTAGGCCACGAATGACGGAGAGATAGACAGTGAAAAAGAGAGTGAGAGAAAATGAGAAACAGAGGTTGAATAAAAGAGAGAAACTAAGGAGGGGGAAAGAGGCTGGGAACAAGGGACAAAGTTAAAGTTAGCTACTACTGTTCATCATTCATCACGTGCCGTGTTCGAATGCAGAGGTATTCCTTAGTACACTGTGCCTCCACGAACGCTACTTGGTATGAATATGTAGTTTAAACAACCATGCATGTGAATAAATATATCTTTTAGCTCATAGGGTGTACGTTTTTCTCCCTAGCTCTGTATGAAGAAACATAATATGTCTGACAGAAAGTATGTAAACCGGCACAATGAACATATCAGAGTAGAGGATAAAAGAACACCTAGATATACACACTCATACACTCCACTCACATATAATTCTGCACACAAGAAAAGACATTTATATATACATAACACCCGCGCATATATATTTATATGCACATACATTTATACATAAATTATATGTATATAAACATATACACACATATATTTTTTCATGTGTGTGTGTATATATATATATACATTTCCTATATAGATGTGTGTGTAGTGCACACGCTTATACAGAGATATGTTTGTTTATACGCCTATATCTTTACACTACTGAAACTGTTTCTAAATGGTTCCAGAAAGGAAGTTATTCAATCACAGCCTGCTATCACTATCGTAAATACGCTGGAGATCAAATCTCATTTTCTCAATGCGCTCATTGTGTATATGATAACCATACTAGACCTAACTATCATGAATAAATACGGATACACGCACATACAGACACGCTGTCACATACAGACACATACACATATATATATATATATATTTATAGCTATATATAAACATACGCATATTAATATATATACATTTGTATCTGTGTGTATGTATGTGTGTGCACACATACAAGTATGCACATATACATATATACATATATATGTGTACATATATATATATATATGTATATATATATGCATATATATATGTGTATATATATATGCATATATATATATATATATATATATATATTTGTATATGTATATAGGTATATATGTATACACACAC
>NC_068992.1:50831720-50834608 GCF_001194135.2 Octopus bimaculoides
ATATATATATATATATATATTTGTATATGTATATAGGTATATATGTATACACACACACACACACACACACACACACACACACACACACGCACACACACACACGCACACACACACACACAAGCACACACAGATCTATGATTTCATCAATATATGCTCACTGAAATTCGTTCTATGCCTGAGAGGAAAGATTTCCTAACATGCATGCTACTTAAAAGCTCTGTTTATTGCACGGAATATGGATTTTTGAGAGAGATAAACTTGTTCCTGGGTTCCTGCTGAAGTTTTTAGAAATTCTGAGTATTTCATTGTCAGTAAATCACTGATACCTTTTTAATAACGTAACACAAAATGCTATTTATAGTTGCGTCTTATTTTTTTTTTATATTTGTTGTATCTCATTTCTTTTTCTATATCTCTTCCCACAGTTTGTGGTTAAGAATCTCTATTTGTATGCCTCTTAGTCAAAAACAACGCAAAGTATTGGCAAGGGAGATAATTAAATCGATCGCATGTAAACGAGTATTGAGCAGATAGTAATAGAAAGGATAAAAATTCACTATCGTGTTATCTCACTGAGAGCCTTGGTATATATATATATATATATATATGTGTGTGTGTGTGTGTGTGTGTATGTGTGTGTGTGTGTGTGTGTGTGTGTGTGTTTGTTTTTGTGTGTTCGTGTGCGTATGTGTGTCCGTGTATAGAGAAAGAGATAGAAGAAATAATTAAAACATATATATATGTTTGATTGAGCATGCAGATGGGTGCTCGTAGATGCTATACAGCTAGAAAGATATGGAGGGAGAAAGAGGGCGACCAAGAGATTGAAGAAGTTATGTATGTGTATATATATATATATATATATATATATATATATATGTATATGTGTGTGTGTGTGCGTGTGTGTGTATGTGTGAAGTGAGAAACAGAGAGCTAGTAATAGGTAGATTGATAAACAGATTGATACGTTAGTCGATAACGAGAAAGAGATCGACTACAATTTTTTCGTTAGGAATACATATGCGGGAGACAAGCGATACATAAATTGTTGATACATAAGTTAATATAGAAACTCATACACTATACACATAACATAAAAAATGGGAATGTAGGTGAAAAAATATAATACGATGATTTCAGTTGGCACTATATATGATAGCGAATGTTTTTCGTATGTAAACACTCACGGACTTGCATATATTGATATACATTCCCTCATACGCACATTCACATTTGTGTATGAGTGTATGCGACGCATTTCCTAGTGTCTAAGGTGCTAGTTTCCGATTAGTATTTGTCAGTTCAATTCTTGGTCTACCACCCGAGTGTCCTCTTGTGCTAGAGACTTCATTTTCGTTTCATTGGCTGTCTTTAGTGTTGTTTCATCAAGAAATTGTCCGAGCTTTCCATCGTTCCCGCTTTCATTTCGTTGCTTCTTTCATACATTAATGAGTTTCGAATACTGAGTTGATGTAATTGTCTAATTCGTTGCACGCGATCTTGTCCTTAAAATTCAGTATGTTATTTAATCATGCCCAATGATATTCCTAGTTTCAATCCACCCTGGGTACAAATTGAGTTGGATGCTTTCGAAATCTACAAAATAATATACTAGTGAAGTTGAAATAGTGGATATAATCGAGTGTATCGAATTACCTCAAATTTTCCTCTCCTTGTTTGCTGTCAATGTTAGAAAGCGTTTTTCTTATTAATACTGTCAATTTGTAGAAAAGAAATTTCGAATGAACGAGATGTGTAATCTCAATGTTTTTTCATTTTCTCCACCATCTCTCGCCAAAAGCATTATTTAACCTTTATTGGAACGTCTAGTCGTATTTGTTTGTAATCTTTCGCGGTTGATCAATGCCCCCACCCTCACAACAAACAAAAAATAAAATAAAATAAAACAGACAAGATTATAAAATGGAAAATGAGATATTCTAAAGATGTAGTGTTGTAATGTTACGTGGGAAAAGTTATTAAATCAAATGTTGATTAACTTGTAATTTCCATGAGTAAACTAGAAACAGTTTCTTTTAAAGGTAAGACAAGCAATTTTCGGTAGCAAATCTATTTTGGATTCATCAATAGAATTATTTTACTTACCGGATAAGTTTTATGTAAGTTGGAGAATATCCAAATTTCTATCGACTGTCTTTTACGAAGTTATTCTTTTGCGATCTTATAATAAATGATTTGCACTATTTGTTTTATCATCAAGTAAGATAATTTGTTTCAATTGTAAATATTAGCTAGCTAAGTAATAGTCTAATTGAGTTTCGTCAATTTGTTGTGTCTGACAGTTTCTTAGAAACCTTATGAAATTGTTTCAGTTCTCAAATATAAAGGTTGTATTTAACACTATATTCGTATTTCATATTCATTGATATTTCGCCAAAAAGAAGCTTTTTCGGTTGACAATATCTATAAAACTATTTTGCAATATATTTAGGTGCTTAGTTCAGAGCAGAGTAGTCTAATTCAATTTTATATGGTACATCAATGCCAATGTTTACTTTTGACAAGTTACCACAATACCTTTTGGTATCGTTATTTTTATTTTTAGATTTTACAAATTTCAGCTCTCTTATATTAATGCTGTGCTAGAAAATCAAACATTAGTTGTTTGAGATCTGTAACCCTTTTACGTAAAATTGATCGATAGAACATATTATAAGTTAAAGATGATAAGGAGCTGAATACTGAATTTGTCATAACAGGTTCATTTCCTGTACATAACAATTTTGCTCAATTTGCTAATTTACCATATATAACACGAACCCCATATGTTATTTAGTTGTTTACTTGTGTAAATTGCTTTTAAGATCACGTCAAAGTCTATGCTCTATCCCCCCCTATACATATATATATATATATATATATATATA
>NC_068992.1:50834618-50838131 GCF_001194135.2 Octopus bimaculoides
TATTTACTCTATATTTAGAATGAAAGAGTCTGTTGATAAATTCTGTTATTTAACTTTTACATTTTGGATAAAATTTAGCCATCAAGAGAAAACGAAATATACGTTTAGTTTCGTTGCAGGTAAACATTGCCTATCAATAACAATATGGTATTTACCCAGTGTTCAAGACTAGACTTTACAAGATTAGGATTGAATATAAATTAGGGAATGTCTGCAACAATTAAAATATACGAGAAGGAAATGAACGAAGAGTGGAAGAAATTTCTGGAAAACCGTATGGATTAGTGAGAAGGATTGAACAACGGTTGAACAATTTTAAGTGACTGTTATTATGGCGACGACAGAGCCATCATTTATAGACTAACCGTAACAGTTTTAATTAATTGCAACAGTGGGCTCAGATAGATACTCAGCTCAGTCTTTAGCCAGTAACTGAAAAAATTGTCGGGATATAAAGGGACTTCATATGAAATAGAATGCAGTTGTGTGTGTAAGTCAATTCATGAAGAATGCGATGACATTAATAGGATTTTTGCTGGCCATCAATTGTCTTTCTTTAATTGCAAAAGAAGAAACGACAAAAATGAAATTCCAACTGATATGCGAAATTAAATGCAATTTCCCCACAAGTTCTATTATGTGATAATTAATTCCAGGATTTATTCAACGGCAGGGTATTAAAGTGTGATCTTTTAAGTATTCCTCAATACAAGCTATCATTAACATTTAATACAGTTTTCATCCATCTAATATAGCTATGTCTCTTAATTAACAGCTTAAGCATTATAATAAGGATTAATTGAAGTCGTACTTCAATTAATATTATGAATATTTCACTATTACGTTTACCGATTAATCATTTGTCAGTACAAAAAAAAAAAAAAGTAAAAAGGCATGAAAGATAATTCCCTATTTTATTTACTATATTTGCTGTTTCCTTTAGGATATTGGGAATAAAATCTGTGAATATTAAATATATTAAATACGCAGTTAGGTTAAAAAAAAGAAAAACACCCATTCAAAAGAGGAATTTAGTTACATAATTGTGTACTAATTACTTTCATTTCGAAATTACATATTCATACGAGTAATGAGTTTATCTCTCTTTCTTTATGTGTATATATATATATATATATATATATATATATATATATATATATATATATATATATATATATATGTACAAAAATTCTATAATTATAAGCATAATTATAATTAGAGTTCAGCAAATTGCTTCACCACATACCGAAATTTAGAAATAGCAGTTAAATACTATTCCTCTACCATAAGATATCTCCCAGGCAGCAATGCTCTCAATTCACATAGGTAAAGAGAAAAAAATTACGAATCCACCGGCTTTGATCAACTACATACGCGTTTCTGGATTAAAGAGATATAAAATTTTATTTTTACTCCCTTATTTGCGTCTTCAGTGTAGTATTTCGATTGTAAATTTGAGAGTGCTAATATCCAGCTCGAAGACAATTATTTAGACTCCTAACCATTTCAACAGAAGCTAAGCCCATGCCTTTATGAAGGATAATATAACAGCATCACGAGATATTTTGCTATTATTATTATTATTGAAAATATATATTTATATATACACGTATGTTTATGTATATATGCATCTATGTATGAATACTTATATATATATAGATAAAACTTACTTGGGAAAGGATGCGTGGCGTTTGACCATATAATAATATAAATAATATATAAATATATGCATATATCCATACATATATGTACATACCTACATCTATATGTATACATACATGCAAATATGGGTACAGGACATCAAACAAATGTTAAACACAATGAGAAACGAAAACAGAAAACGAACTTTTTTCGAACAACCCCCAAAAAAACAAAGACAAACAGAGAAACGAGACATGCAACATAAAGATTCTAACCCTTCGTCAGTTGTCCCTGTTCCATCTACTCCTCGTTTCGAAAACAAGGACAATACGCGACTTCGTTGGAACATTCCTTCCTGCAAAGCAAATTAAATAACATTTGGAATATTTTGCGAAGGGTGAAAGTGGTAACAAGAACAAGACAGTGAGAACAAGACAGTAAAAACAGTAAGAACAGGAGAGTGAGAACAAGACACGAATACATAGGCACAAGCATGGCTGTGTGGTGAGAACCGGGAATCATGTTTGATTCTCATGACACATGGTTCCGTGTTCAATCCCACTGCGTGGCACCTTGGGCAAGTGTCTTCTACTTTAGCCTGGGGCAGACCAAAGCTTTGTGAGTGAATTTGATTGACTGAAGCTGAAAGAAACGTGTCATATGCATATATATGTTTTATGTATCTATGTGTGTGTCTGTGTTTGTCCCTACCTCCACCGCCGTCTCTTGACAACCCATGATGATGTGTTTATGTCTCTGTTACATAGCGGTTCGACAAAAGACACCGATTGAATAAGTACTAAGCTTACAAAGAATAAGTCTTGGGGTCAAGTTTTTCGACACTTTAAGGCGTTGCTCCAGCATTGCCGCAGTCAAATGACTGTAGCAAGTAAAAGATTAAAATAATATATGAATGTTAAAATATTGGGATAACTTTAGCTTTTGAAAGTAGACGATAACGAAGTGGACAGATAATAGATTCAACGTTTGTTCGTGTCTCACAAGCTGCATTACGCTGTGCCTTCTCCAGAAAAAAAAAAAAACCCACAATTTAAATTGCTACATAGTTCAACAATCCAGTTCCTGAGGCTGTAATTAGTTACGGTTGGCTGAAATAAGCAGAATCGTGGTGTAATGTATAATTAATAAGTGAGTTGTCTACAATTTTAGTAGTTTCATCACTAAATTTTACTGCAACTGAAGCAGTAGACGAGAGAACATTCCAATGCGTCCTCTCATGAAGAACAACATGAGGTGTAGCGCAAATTTCAGAGTATAACAGTATATTATTATTTCTGATCAGCAGTTATATAGAAATAATCCCAAAGAAATATGACTTTTATTTCCAGATTTTAAACCTTTAAATACGTATCTTAAAAACATTAATATAACGTTGTCATGATGCCTACGTCATTCCTAGTATTATAATATTTGATTATTGAAAATTCCTAATACTGTAGAACTTATATGTGTGGTTTCGGGCATGCATTGGTGAAAGGCAAAACTGACCTCCACATACAAACTGACGACTGAAAATCTAAAATATACACCTTGAAGACAATTACTTAGACTCCCAACCATTTCAACAGAAGTTAAGCCCATGTCTTTATGAAGGATAATATAACGGCATCACGAGATATTTTTATGTTTAAATGTCATTGTCGTAAAATAAAGACGCTTGAAATAAGGAAAAAAACAAAACAAAAACAAAAACCATCTGAATACTTTTCATTCTGTTTGAGCTTTAGTATTAAAACTCCATGATTTTTATAACAGACGTAAAACACACACATAAATGTCTATATACGCACATATATGTGTGTGTATATATATATGTATATATATATATATATGATATATATTTATATATAT
>NC_068992.1:50838358-50841194 GCF_001194135.2 Octopus bimaculoides
TATATATATATATATATATATATATATATATATGTACATATATGTGTGTGTGTGTGTGTCTTTATGTCAATGTATATATGTGTGTGTGTGTGTGTGTGTGCATACATATACGATTATACGTATGCATACAAACATGCATATATAAATGCACATGTTTACCTATACACAAATATATGTATGTCTGTGTGAGTGCGAGAGAGAAAGAAAGGCGAGAGAGAGAGAGAGAGAGAGAGAGAGAGAGAAGCCACAAGTACGATTGTTGGTTATACCAAGCTTCTAATTGTATCCATTGACTTGCGTGAAAACTGCCTATTAAGATTTCTAACGCGCTGGTCTTTATCTCTAACATAATTAACTTTACTTTTATTGATGCCCCAGAGAATTTTGGCTTTTATTGATCGACATTTTAACAACATATGTTAATTGGAAAAAATGTCTTTGTCGCCAGCTTAGTATTTATTGCAATAAGTCTGAGAACGCATCTTTAGATACAATGAGGTTTTTTAATTTACTTTTCACTACGAGCTGTCCCATACTAAAGACATCATTTAATATTATATTAATGTTTAAACGCAGTTTTATTTATGAAGAATCATGTATACTTGAGTGTGGGTGCATGCATATGCTTCTCTGTTGCTCTCTCTCTCTCTCTCTCTCTCTCGCTCTCTTTCTTCAAATACACAAAGGTACATGTGTGTGTGTGTGTGTGTATACGTTCGAATGCATATATATATATGCATGTGTGTTATTTTTGTACTTAGTGTATTTAGAAAATTACTCAAATAAGAGGTTGCGCTGAGAGACTGGCAGACAGGCAGTCAGACATGTAGATAGGTAGATAGATAAACCGATAGATGTACAGAGGTGAGAAAATCAGACAGATGAATGGTTAGATATGTTTGTGCGATATTGAAATGCTTGTAATTTTGTGGTAACTCTTTGATTCTGATTTTAAGAAAACTGTGCAGTTCATTATAATGATCTAAAATGGAATTTAGAATCAAGTCTTCAGAAGTAATTTATATATTGGAGATAAGTTTAGTTACTTACTTTAAAAGGTGTACTTTGTCGTAGAACATATATTGGTGAAGTGCCCAGAGTTTCTGCTTTTATGAAACAAAACTGTATACATATATTCGTAAAATATTTGAAAGAACCGGTTTGTCAATATGTTCTGTATAGTTATTGCGAGGAATAGGGGTTGTTTTGAAGTATATGAGCAAAAATCACGATTAGTGATAATCAAATCTTAGTAGATTTGATTATCCAAGATGTTTGAAATTCACATAGGAAAAATTTGTTTTCTTTTCATACTTGATGAAAATGTGTGCATCGTTTGTGTGTACTTGAATACATAAGGTTCTAGTACCCGGCTTTCTATTGATGTTTTTTTTTAAATATTGCTATGTAATTATATGTGTGTCATGTATTTCTGTCCATAAAAGAAATAAAAATGTTTGACCATTGGTTTGTAGTTCATATCTTCTGAGGCTTCGCAGAAATATATTAGATCATTTAAGCTATTGAAACAAAGCCACTGCAACAAATTGGATTTGCAAATTACCAAATAAGATTATTATACTCTTCGTAAAACGTAGAGTATTAAAAAAGGCATATGAACATAGAAAATTTTGGACATTGTTAGTTGGCGTTATTTAACCCCAGCTTAAACTGCATCTGTCAGACCTCTGATCAGTATCGTTATAGCAGGAAGAATTACTTATTGAGACAATGATAATGTATATGACTCTATGTAATAATTTTTCTACTAAAGGCAAAAGAGCTGAAAATCAACAAGAAGGCGTCAGCGATAGCATCGATCCCAGTGTTCAAAGTGTACTTATTTTATCGACTCTGAAATGATGAGAGTCGACGTCGACCTCGGTAGAATATGAAACCACACCATAATGCCTGAACTTATGCTGCTACGTATTCTGACCGCACCGTAACAATTCTGCCAGCTCACTGCTTTCACATCTCTGTACTATAATGATTTCAAATCTTCGTACAAGGCCAGCAGTTTTGGATGGGAGAGGAAGGCGATTACATCCACCTTTCTACTTGCCTGGTATTTATTGTATCGACCTCGAAAGAACGGAAGGCAATGTCAACCACGGTGAAATTTGAATTTACTACTTACAAATGGAAGAAATAACTGCCAAACTTATCGTCCGACATGCTAACTGCTCTATCACAAAGGCAAGGTCGACATCGGTGGAAATGGAACTCAGACGAAATACCATTAAGCATTTCGCCCGGCGTGCTAACGTTTTTGTCATCTCACCGCCTTCTAGAAGCAAAATATTACCGAATAAAAGGCGGTCAATTGGCAGAATGGTTAGCAGGCCAGGAAAAATGTCTAGCGGCATTTCGTCCGTCTTCACAATTTAAGTTCAAATAGGTCAGAGGTCGACGTTGCCGTTCAAACTCTCGGAGTCGATAAAATTAGTAACACTTGAGTACAAGGGTTAATGTAATCGTTTATCCCCTCCCCCAAAATTTCTGACCTTGTGCCATAATTTGAAACCAATATATTACAAAGTGGGTAATTCTTTTTCCTTTTCTGCCTTACTCCTTTCTTGATGTTTTCGAGGTGAGTATATTGTTCAACGGTGATTCGTCACCTATTTCTGTCAGTTGCTGTGACGGTCGGAATTATAGTGTCTCAAAGAAACACGTTTTTCAAACGTATGCCTAGTTTCTCACTTATGTGTTAACCGCCATTGTAGCTATCTAGGATTGTCAGCTTAATTGATATTTCCTAAATATATATCTATCTATCTATCTATCTATCTATCTATCTATCTATCTATCTATCTATCTATATATATATATA
>NC_068992.1:50841310-50847845 GCF_001194135.2 Octopus bimaculoides
TATATCAATGTATGCATGTAAACGTATATATATATAAATATATAGATAGATGTGCGTGTGTGTATGCATGTGTGTATATATATGTATATGCAGAGATGGAGAGAGAGAGAGAGAGAGAGAGAAAGAGAGAGAGAGAGAGAGAGAGAGAGAGAGAGACAGACAGACAGACAGACAGACAGCCAGAGAATGAAGAAGACAGAGATAGATAGGTATTTTATCGTTCTTAGACAAGAGTGATACTACTATTCGTGACATTGTACAGGTTCACGGGATCAAGTTGGATGGAGAGGAATATATCTTGAATCTAGAGACATCGCTTGAATGCCTGTAACACAGTAGACATTAACAAATAGAGCTGCAGGACAAGGTAGTGGCATTAATCCAGGCGATGGATTAAATTTTTTACTCAAATCAACCATTCAAAAATTAATACTCAAAGTGCAAAGAGCCAGAACTAATACCACCCAGCTTCTACTCCGACGTGGCACCATTCCTTGTCTCGGAGTGGTATCTGTTGACCAATCTCAATATATTGAAAAGCAAATAAATAAATAGATAGATAGTTAGTTAGATAGATAAATAGATAGATTGATAGATAGATTAATAGATTGATAGGTAGATATATAGATTGATAAATTGATTAAAAGATAGATAGATTAATAGATTGATAGGTAGATATATAGATTGATAAATTGATTAATAGATAGATAGATTAATAAATTGATTAATAGATAGATAGATATAGATATATACATTTTCACATACTTATTGCAGTGAGTCAATAACTCATATTGGTCTAAATATAACTATAGTATGGGTGACATCTTCGTGCATTTCTGTATGTATGTGTTATGTAAATATATGTGGAGAAGGAATTGTTGCATTATATCTGATATGATGCTAAGTTGGGTGGCATGACACTAGATATCTTTGATAACTCTTGTGTAAAGATTGCATGTAGAAAAGTCAGCTAACTATTGTTTACAGTTTTCTATTCTGTCTCAGATTGCAAAACCGTAACACAGTTGAGAAAGGTTGCGAAAATTTTGTGAGAATATCTGAAAAACGCATAAAATATTCGTAACATATATCTTCACTCACAATCTGCACAGAAATATGCTATATAATTCAACGGTGAGTAAATCTATGTTGAAAATTGATTTGACATTCCTTTCGTTGGTATTTATCATATTTAAAACCCTCGAGGTGTATTGTTAAATATTTACAAGACGTTCAATGAAAAGGAATGAGAATCATTTGACAGATGCCAATTTCAAATCGTTAATTCTGACAATCAAGTTTTCGTAACCTTTGCCAGTGACGAAGTTATTTGATTAAATGTAAGATGTTTTTAATTCAGTGACCATTACGGTTTGTACATTTACTTAGAAATATTTCAAAATTCTCGAAATATGCCACCTCTGTTTCTCTTATAAGAGTTGAAATATCAATTATAAAGGATTGTCCATTAACAGAGTGCGCAATGACGTTGATGAAAGTATGACCGAGATATATGTCTTATTTTAAATTGGTTTCAACCTCTCAACTGTATCTATTCTAGAACATTCGCAATGATATTATCTATTGTGATGGTATAAATGCCAGACTTCTTTGTTTATGAATTTGTGCTGTGTATCTTTAAGAGAATGCAATATTAAAACCGTATTAATAAGAATAAAAACAATGGATAATAACTTCCATCGTTATACCACCATATACGTCATATATTAAAAGCTGAAATCACTGTATAATATAATTTCGTATGTGGAGTATAATCTTGGAAGAAATAGTTCTTAAGTTTCTAAAATCATAAGAAGGATATTAGCTAAGATAATGTAGTCCTAGATGATTTGAATTAGATAGATAGATAGAGAGAGAGAGAGAGAGAGAGAGAGAGAGATAGAGAGAGATACATACATAGATGCGCAGGCATATATATATGTACATATATATATATATATATATATATATATATATATATATATATATATATATATGAACTTGATTTATTACGATGAAAGAGAGAAACAACGAGCAAAGTGATAATATCCCTTGATGCCGCAACAATCTCTAGGTGTCAATGGATGCATGGGATCTGAACTCGTGGAATGCGTCAATTAAAAGAGAAATCTATCACAGTACTGAGATTTCCTAAGTAAACTGGGCAGACTTTTAATCTATTATGAGCTTCCAAACTAAATTTTTATGTATTCTGTGTGTATGTTTATGTGTGTGTACGTGTGCGCGTGTGTGCGTGCGTGTGCCGGCGCATGTGTGCGTGATTCACACTCCTATTGCTATGTGTTTCTCACACATCCGAGGTTACCTGCCGGATTTCAAATCTAAAAGCGTGAATTATTAGTGGTTTCCATGATTTAATAAAATCCAACAGGAGTAGATACCGTCGATAAAACGGCACATTTTTCAACACAATAGCAAACTCTAAAACATTACAACGCACAATACAAACTGCAGACGCATTAGCATTTCGCGAAAACATTCATACTTTTTATGGTAAATACATATATGCTGGCGGAGGGAATTAGCCCATCATGCACCGTTCAAGAAAACCTCACTGACGATGTCTACAATCATAGACGAAACTAGATATAGTCTGTTGTCTGAGGATCCTCACAGCGGTCATGGGGCAGTTGCCTCCCTTGTTAGCATATGTGTATACTCTATGTGCTCCACCTACAGCATTAAGAGTATTTTAACACTTATTTCTAGCAATATCGGCGCTCCGGCATCCTAAGTCACACTTAGTTACGCTGCATTTTTCCTTTATGCTCTCACATTATGTCTGGCTGTCTTATCCTATATATATATATATATATATATATATATATATATATATATATATATATATATATATATGAGAGGGAAGGAGTGAAAGAGAGAAAGGCGGAAAGAGAATGTAGGCAAAACAGATAAACAGATATACAAGCCGAAGAATTATGAACAAAATAATGGAGAAAAACATACCATAAGACAATCGTAACTTCAGATTGCAGATAAGAAGTAAAGATGAAAAGTGACAGAAATAGCGACTTAGAACAATTATTACATACAATCTAAATAGAAAATAGAGCTTCATGCGTGAAACAACATTGTAAGATAGAAATAAATAGTACATTTAGGAATCTAAATCCTTTCTTTAAGAGGACTTGCTGTGATAATACTTTTGAAATATATGCTCAATAGTTTAAATGGGATTACTGTCTTTTAGTGTAGGCTCATGATTAGATATACTATCCAACGTTCGGTAAACATGAAACTAATGTATCGTGACCAGGTAGAATCTAGTTTGCCACAATCGTACATTGGCATTAATATATCAAGAATGTCTTGGGAATTAATTCAACACAAGATATTTGCCTTACACTACTATGTCCATGCTCTTACGTTATTAGAAAATATAGATTCGATTAGATCGAAATCAATTCTGTTTCTAAACTGTTTGGTTATTCGAAACTATATATTCTATCACGCTATACATACATACATACACACACATACGCACACAAATACGCCCGCGCTCGCACCCCCCACACATACAGAGAGTGTCTCGAAATTAAGGCAACCGAAGTTTCGGGCTGTATAACTATCAATAAATGCGATAAGATATGAAGATTATACACCATTATAAAATCGTAGTGTGTCTTCTTTTTGTTTCAGACTAAATAAATTCAGATTTATGAATTAGATAATGGCTATAGAAATACGATCATGAACCTCCACAAAGTAGGCAAATGTAATACAACTATACGAAAAAATCTTAAAATTAACCGAACAACACTATAGAAAATTGCCAAGAAATTTCAAGAGACTGTTTCTACCGCTGATCGACCTGGACTTGGCCGAAAAAGAATTGTGTAGACTCCTCAGCTTATCAAGAGTACCAGAGCTGGTTTCTAAGAAAGATATAAGCTCCATCTTTCGAATGTAGATAACGGAAACAATGTCACATTTTAAACCTTAGAAAAGTCTTGCATAGTTTTCCTGTTCCACTTACTGATTGTATTTGTAATGTGCAAATCAGTCGATTGATTTCTTTTTCTGAAAAATCAAGTGCTCCAATACAAAATCAAGTGCTCCAATTATTATTGCTATAAATGTAAATTTGTAATCTGCACAGAGAAGCTGGAGGCTTCAAAGCAGTTGTCCATAGTTATCTTGTTTGTTTGCATGTTTCTTTCTTTCTTTCTTTCTGTGTGTATGTATGAATGTGTGTATGTATGTTTGGATGGATTACTTGGTGTACATGTGTAAGTGTATCTATATAAATCTTTGTATGCGTGTGAATATGTATGTGCGTATGTTTATTACAAAAAATCTGATAGTTAA
This sequence comes from Octopus bimaculoides, assembly GCF_001194135.2. NCBI lineage: Eukaryota > Metazoa > Mollusca > Cephalopoda > Octopoda > Octopodidae > Octopus > Octopus bimaculoides. The sequence goes on from NC_068992.1 coordinate 50,845,658, forward strand.
TAAGTTTCTTCATATGGGTTAAATCCATCTTGTATTGTGAATGAGTTGCTACTAGGATACTCATAAACAACTGTTACATTTCTTATGATATAAAAATGCACGTATATCACACTGAATTCTAAGTATGTCGTATGGCGTTCTATTTCAGTATATAGTGTACATCTTATTTAAATTTTACATTTTTACACAGAATTGAATATGCCTTTGCTGCACTTCAGTTCCCTTTTAATTTCGCTTTTCCTATGTTAAATCTGCCCGGCAAATCTTCCCTTTTGTCAATTGACTTTTTTGTCTTTGATGTTCACATCCATGGTGTATCTCACTTCTCTGAAGGTTCTCGCTTTAGTGAATTTCTGTGAACGCAACGTTGTCCCCGGAGACATTGACAATCGTCGACACTACGTGGCATGCAAATCTAGTAAACATCCTGCATAAATCAGAAGATTCACTTTCTAAATTGTTTCATTATTCCAAAACTTTATATATATATATATATATATATATCACGCATACCTCTATATGGGGCTTAGGTATGTGTGCATGTATGTATATGCGCGCGCGGTTGTGTGTGTGCCTGTGTGTGTCTGTGTGTGAGCGTGTGTGTTTGCAGGATTCCCAAAAAATTATTCATACTTCAACTGCTGATAAATAAATTTTCATTTAGGAAACATGAATAGAACCAAACGAAGCTTTGACCAAAAGAAATTAATCTTAAAGTGCTACTGCAAGTTTACAAGCACATATGAAGTGTAAAATGAGTTTAGGAGGGTGTTTCAAATAGGTCTACCTATGTGACATACCGTCATTCGAATTTGAAATAAGTTTGAAACAAATAGAACTGTTTCGTATCTTCAGATTCCAGAAGACTGCGGGCCTCGACGTGCTGCACAAAACATAGTTTCCAAGAACACCTGTACGGCTGATCGATCGTAAGAGAAGAATCTCAATTCAAGCGTCCAAATATCATTGGAAAATAACGCCTTCCTAGAATATTCCAGGTTCTCAATCAATTTAATCCGGATGAAGAGCAGAATTTTGCTTGTGGAAGTTAGTAAGATTCATAGTGGAAGCACGTCGTCGTCGTCGTAGTCGTCGTCATCATTATGTATACGCCTGAAGCGCGTTGATGACACTGAAGCGTAAATCTTCTCCAGGTATCTTGCCACTCTCACTCAATCATCACGTGATTTTCTCCATTAATTGCATTATTTACCTAACACTTGATCTAGTACCCGCTTTTCTTCCTTCTATGATAGTGATTTATCGACATCTGTTCCTTCGAATAGTAGTCATAATATATGTGTTTTCGTTTTTACAGAGGACATGATGAGAGTACATTTAAATTAAATGATTCAATTAACTGCGACAATTTGCTCTTACTGGGAATCAGATATTCTATATATTACAGAGGACTACCATGTCATTGTTGCAGCAGCTATAGTATAATGCAATTTAGCATGTAAAGGAACGATTGGACCATAAATTTTGATGTTAGTGTACTTGGTCCATTTCATTTGCTCTTGCAGAAACAATTCATCATCTTCAAACATTCAAGAGAACTTTGGAGATATAGAGATTTACTGCCAGCACGATCAGGCACTCCCACACTACCATAAAAGTGTAAGGGCCTATCTTTGACGAGAATTTTCCAAACACGTGGTTGGGACGATGATATAAACACCTGTTATTTATCGATGATCTGAAATTGTTCGTGAAGGTGAAGCAAAAATATCAAGATGGATTTTGAACTTTCAAAATGTGGTGTGATGGTGATGAGAGGACGAAGGTTTTTCAGAACGCAGAGTATATGAATGCCAAGTGGTGAAATGATGAAAACAATCGAACCTGAATCTGGGTATAAATATCTGGTAGTACTTGCGGCAAGGAGTACTAAGCAAGATTATACGATATAAAAGATGAAAAAGGAGTATCTGCCGCGACTGAGAAAGATATTAAATGAACGCAATGCCCTGTTGTTCCTAAACCGAACAGTAGTTTCCAAGTTTATTATGCATACTCAGGTCTTTTCTGTAAATACTGATGAACGGCAATTTAAACGGAAGATGAAGAACAATCTCTAAGGTATTGTACAATTTGTAACAACAGATTTTTCATCCAATTCAGTAAGGCAAAAATATATGGAAAGAGAGATTATATATATATATATATATATATATATATATATATA
>NC_068992.1:50847869-50849219 GCF_001194135.2 Octopus bimaculoides
ATTTTCCCTAAAACTATATATTTTATATATATATATATAGATATATATATGTATGTATGTATTTATAATTCTTCTATCTGGCTATCGATCAATCTCTATTCATAATCTTATCTACATATACACATAGGAACAGATTAATGTATGTATATATTTACATACAAATATATAGGGAGAGAGACAGATAATAAGATACGTAGATGTACATTCATATATATATATACATGCAGACATATAGATTTATTTCGCTACAGTTAGACAAACAGAAACATAGATAGGTAGATAGATAGATAGATAGATAGATAGATAGATAGATAGATAGATAGATAGATAGATAGATAGAAGTATTTCTCGAAACTTTGTTTTTCTTATGGTACAACTAACAAATGTCTCTCATCACATTACTTTCCATCATAAATATTAGTTGAAAATATTATGAGGCGATAATTCTCTTTTACTTTTATTTTTTCCCCACAATGAAAAATTTGATATTAACGTTAATTCTGCGGAAATAATAATTTTGAAACTGTAGTATTAGGTGATTGTGGAGAGCGCGGAAGGTGTTAGTAAAATCCTGCTTTTATTTTTAGGTAACATTTATCTTTTACCGTTGGTATTCATTCAAGTTAGAAAGTGATTAATCAATACTAAATACATTCAAATCCTATTAAGAAATATGTAAGTAGTTTTTATTTTTTATCTACTATTTCAGCAGAAGCTATCAGTTAGTGTGACAAACTATATCACTGAGATAAGTAGCGATACATCATAAAGATAAGAAAGCAGAAAAAAAAACGCGCTTTGTAAATAACTCGGGCGCCATTTTATCTTCCTCTCAAATTGTAGGATTTGCCAAACTGTCAAAACAAAATATTACCTTCCTAAACGTCGTTGTTATAGATCATTTAGCAAGACGTTAATATTTGTAAATTCTTTTGTGCTAAAAAAAGACAAACATATAATAAATATAAAAAAAAATTCCAACAAAATCTTTAATGCTATTTTGTTTTCATTTTATTCTCTCATAAATGGTTAGTCACAGACTATTTCAGTCTCAGAATACGAATGATTTATATACCAGCCGAAAATATCAAAATACTTTTGTCACTTCTCTCTAAGTTTTTGTGGAATTTTATAATTCTTTCTTTTTTTCTGTTTTGTTTCTATTAAGAATTTTTACAATTAATTTTATATTTTGTATACGTCACCATCGTCATCGCTCTAATCTTCTTCTTCTTCTTCTTCTTCTTCTTCTTCTTCTTCTTCTTCTTCTTCTTCTTCTTCTTCTTCTTCTTCTTCTTCTTCTTCTTCTTCTTCTTCTTCTTCTTCTTCTTCTTCTTCTTCTTCTTCTTC
>NC_068992.1:50849634-50851741 GCF_001194135.2 Octopus bimaculoides
TAATATATTCTATATCGTGTATGTCAACCGGTTTCGCTTTCTCTAATAATGACATTAACATTATTTTAATTACGTATTCTCTTAAGCAAAACGCTATTTGTCCATGTATGTGGAATTTATGACTGAATGATTCAAGCAGAAAATTTTCAGGGGGGGTAACTGGTGATCGCTATTATTGTAGACAGGGGAGGTAACTGTTCCTCTTTCGGTTGGAGGGGGGGGGCATATACAAACAATTTAAAAGCTAGAGAAGCGGGCAAAAAATATGTAGTGTGTTGGGTATGTAATCGTGAATTAATATATTTATTGAGATCAAAGTTGGTTATGCCTGCATATTTAGACATGTTCTGTATTTTAGCATGAATAAATTTTCTTTATTCAAACGTCCTTGTATAGAAATTATATCTTTGCACTAGTAGGAAGGAAAACCGTGAAATTTGGTTTGATGTTATCTGCACATCTCTCCACGGGTTCACTTAAAGGAATATGTCTGTGTTGCTGGAAGCGGATCTCTTTATGTAAAGTGGCTCTCCGTCTCAGTGTCATACTCGTCTGTCCTATGCAGTTATGTCCATAACCCGAGCAGGTTATTAAATAAATTAGATTCTCAGAGGCACAAGTGAAGTTGGTTTTAATTGTGTATCTTCTGTTTACTTGTAACGTACCAAGAGAGTAATTTATCTTAGTTCATAAAAATATATTGCTCAAATTTTGTTTTGTTGGAGAATGTTACAACTAGACAAATATTCTGAGACCTAAAAATAAATCCTTTGTTCCATATAGATATAGAGCTATAAGACCAAATTTAAAGAAGCAAGATATTCGATATATCTATTTTTTAAAGCTGTTATTTATAACAAGTGTGAAGGCACGTGGTTTAGTGATTTGGGTGTTGCACTCAGTTGCAAGATCATGGTATTGATTCCCAAACCAGAAATGCATTTTGTTTTTGGGTAAAACACTTAATTTCACGTTACTCCAATAGGTAATTCTGTGAATAGAGTTCTGTTCGGGGATGGGATGGTGATAGGAGATGACCTCCCTGCCGAGTCTTTCAAAAGCTACAACAATTGAAGAAACATATTGTGAGTAGTGGTGTACAACAACATCCGATATTCTGGTTCATACAGCGAAAGAATGATTACGTACGACAATGGAAGTTAACTCTCACTTCCTACTATCAAGCTTTAACTCGATTTTGGTGTGATGAAATTCTGTACACAATATATTGAAATGGCTCGGTTGAAGTTGGTGCTAAGAAAATAACTTAAGTAACTTTGAAATTTAATAAACTCAAACGAAACTTTTAAATAGTAATTACGCAATCGACAAATAAATTTCTATTTAAATATTTTTTTCAGTTATTCTTTATATATATATATACATTCTTTTCTTTTTTGACGAAATTACACCAGAGTAAACCTTTAGAGACAGTGTGTAAATACTTGCTTGTTTTCAGTAACTAATTTCCGAAAGTCGTGACACTTTTCTACAGTTCAGTTCCAAATCTTTTACCTGATTTTGGTTTAAAAGAAAACTTTCAATAAAAGTCTCGTAGTACGCGTCACAATTTTAACATTTGCTTTCAACTTATGAGGAAATATTTAAGTGTATGTGCTTCTCGACTCAAGAAAGAAATATTCAATTTCATACGCATACACATGTGTGCGTGCGTTTATATGTGTGTATATATATGCATGTATGTAGATATGTATGTACGTATGTATGCGAATATGTGTGTGTACATACAAGCTGAAGACAAATCACTTGTGTTCTGCTATCTACAAATCCGTCACCGTTGCCGCCTAAATTTCAGTTTTCTTTTGAATTTTCCACACGTAGAATACTACATCCTTTACGAAGACGAAAAATAAAACCAGAATAGAAAACTTTTCGGAAGCTGATCATGGATTTATTATTAACAGGAAACTAAAATCTCTTCATACGTGAAGACACGCAAATACTCACAAAGACACAAACACACGGTTACAAACATGTATACGTATGTATGTATGTATGTATGTATGTATGTATGTATGTATGTATGTATGTATGTATATATATATATGTATATATATATATATGTATGTATGTGTGTATGTATATA
>NC_068992.1:50851751-50857065 GCF_001194135.2 Octopus bimaculoides
TGTGTGTGTGTGTGTGTGTGTGTGTGTGTGTGTGTGTGTGTGTGTGTGTGTGTGTATGTGTGTGTAAGCACACACATATATCCAAACACAAATCCAGAAATATATATTTGTGTGTATTGTAAACTTGTGATACAATATTTGCTACGACTCGTTTTTTTGCTTGGGGATAGCTTCTGGCAAATAACTAAAGATTCGATGGCATAAACAATATCTACTAAATATATTGATTACTTACCCCTACTACATGTAAATTGCATACGCATACATGCCTTTTGTAAAATGATTTTTAGACTGCGGTCATTCTATGCCAAAAATCTACATGCATCTTTTCAAACATCCAACAGTGTCACTAATTTCACTGAGATATTTCTTTTTGTCAGTGCACTAATTCATGGGACCAGATCTTGAAGCATCAGTGAAACTGTGCTTCTAAAGGTTTCTAAAGGCTTCTAGCCAATACAGTAAGCAATGTGTCTCGAATTATTTTCCTCTAGAAATTTCATAATGATGTCTCAGTTAACTCCATTTAGAAGACACTTCATAACCCAGGAGAGAAATTGACTTAAAAGAATGTAATATGCCGCATAGAACAACAATTGAATTAATAATGTACATTTAGATGGGTTGTTGGTAGCAAATAGAATTAACATTACTTTCCATCCGAAGTTACATTTCAGATGAGGCAGACATTATCTCAAAATTGAATACCAGCCTAACACAGTCTAGGAAAAAATTTTCTCTTACTACAAAGTAAGTTTCAAAGTGTTCCACTGTAAAATTAATTGTAAACACCCCTTCTTTTTTGTCAATATAAAACACTACAAAGTGTTTCATAACTTTCAGAGCCCTGGGGAAAATTTAATGATAAAGAGCAATTTACTTTTGTGGGTTCATGCAGCGGGCGCGTAGCATAACAAACAAAGCGATCTTTCTATGCTTTATAACATGTTGATTATAATAGATCCACAAGTGGCCGTGTACTTCATGCAAATGGCGAACCATTTTAACAGAAAGAAAATGGACGATCTCTTCGACATGCCTAGCTGCTCCCTCATCTGCTGAGAACTCCCAAATATTTCGTTAAAACGATTAGTCCTTGCTCTGATTTAAAAGTAGCATGTTCTTTTATAAAACAAATCATATCTCAATCCTTTTACTTATGCAAAGTTTAATCCCCTTCTCCGTAATCAGCACTCCAGCAATGTCTCAATATTTCTCAATTTTTATTGTTCTCTTTTTGCATCATTGATCTCCATGTGGACATCTTTGTCTTTAATCCACTGTTACTAACCATCTGATGCAATTTTCTTTCTCTGTTTAAGTTATACATTGTAGCAGAGACGATGTTATCTAATTCACACTAGCTTTTCGTCGGAACATCGATGTTGATTTTTTTTCTGCATTTAACTTCTATCTCTTATGTACAGTATATACTATTTTGTACTTTACACCTCGCAAATAAATTCCTAAAGACACTGAAATCCTTAATGGAGTTAAAAGCGAATAGAATAAGACATGCAGAAAATCAACTAAGAAAGGATTGCCAGTATTTACGAGTGTACAGCAAAATCTTTTGTTCCAATGAACGCAACGAAAACTTTTGCAGGAAGTGAGTGGGTCGAATCAACAATATCCACCAAATTAGCAGCTTGTCGGAGGGATAGCGAGGTTTACGCGCGCACACGCACACACACACACACACACACACACACACACACACACACACACACACACATCCCTTTGAAATGTTAAATGCAGTAAACAACTTGACATTTGTAGAAATGGAAAACGAAATGTATTCAATTATAAGAGTTACAAAACGAAAATGCTCAATTATTGAGCACAAGAGAAGAGTATTTTGTAAGAAATAAACATCATTGCTGAAAAATACTACGCCAATGCAGATCACCGCTGAACACGTGTGTTCGTGTATTTTAAAGTTTGAACAGCGAAAGCGCTTACACACAATGTCCACACTATACGGATATTCTTCCCAAAAGGTTTGTGACATTCTGTTTTTTAAATAATATTTTCTAAAAACTACTAAAAGATTAAAAGCAAATTCGAACTTGATGGCATTTGAACGCAGAATCTAAAGATGGGCGACATGCCGGTAAGCATCTTTTCTCGGTGCGAAAATGCTTCTGCTAGGTTGCTGCCTTACATTTATAATAATATTATGGTGCGTTAGAGGGAGTGTCAAAATAAGTGAATGGATAATTGGAAGCCCCGGAGAAAAGAGATGCAATTTATCTCACTCATCTTTAGCAATATATTGATAGACAGCTTGAAGCTAACATTTCAGCGTTAAAGTGTTTTGTTCAAAGCTCAGAAGGATAACAACAACTGAAACAAAATTAACATGAGACATTAGAAGTTCTTATTTTGTCACTGTGACATCAAGTCTGCCTCTCAGCTGTTTCATCTTCTTTGCATGCCAAATGTCCATTGAGTGAAAACTCCTATTCAGGTTGCCTTCGTGAAATTTTCATTTGTGTTAAACGAAATCCTTTATGAAATTCTCGCTTGAGGTCTCATGTCACTATGCTGTCAAAGTAGATTTGTTGATGATTTTTCCTCCACCTCTGTTGCGCTGTTCTTTCTTTCATTCTCTCTTTCTTTCTTTCTTTCTTTCTTTCTTCCTTCCTTTCTTTCTTTCTTTCTTTCTTTCTTTCTTTCTTTCTTTCTTTCTTTCTTCTCTCCACCCTCTTAAATGGTTGTGCAGCAGAAGCGGTAAAATCTTTCCCCCTTCTTTTTTCTTTCATAGTTCCTTGCCGCATCAGCTATAAATTTTTAATTGGAATAAAATTCTAGAGCTTTGGGATTGTTTTATTTTTCAAAAGTTTTAACAAATAATAGAAGGTTGTACAGTACAGTTACACAGTGCATTCTACTCACGTTACCACATAAATCCATACATATTCTAAAGCATATATTTTGGCATTACAATGTAATATTTTTGAAACCCTCTTTCACTATGAAATTTCGTTTTCGTATTCACTACTGGTATTTGAATTCGTTTTGATCTCGTAACAGTGAAACACTTTTATACACCTGTCTAGATTCATATGTTACCTGACGGAAATAAGATATGAACGAACACTAAAAGACATCAATGCCTATTCATAGTACAACTGATAAAAAAAATGTTAGATGATATTTACGTAATAAACTTAGGATAGAATTGTTTCCTACTAGCTATCACCATCAGATTGTAACTCTCGACAGCTTACAGAACGGTGAAAATTCGACACCTATTCAATTAAAACTGTGACCATCAGATCTAACGACAATACACAGTAGATTTCAGTTATCTCACCCATTCTTCTGATCTGTAACATATTTCATTATTTGATTCTCCTTAACAAATGAGAGTCGGTTTAAATAATGCGCAAAGAATAAAGGTTCATTTAGAAACTATTTGGTCTGCCTAATCGCATATATATGTCATGCGATTAAACCTACCTTAACAAAGGATTGAAATGGCAAAAATTATTATCATAGAATCCCTATTTATGGAAACAGGCTACCCTTGTTCTTTCAAAAAAGATTGATTACTAATATAAGCACAAGGCATCACATTTGAAAATGGTTATATTGATTATATCGACCAAAATTCTTCACCAGTAATTGATTTTATCGACTCAAGAAAGGTGGAAGTCAATGATGACCAAGACTGAAATTCGATGTGACCTCAGAACATAAATAAATGTAACTAGATACTGCAAGAAATTTTGTCCGTTGCTTTCAAACTAATATTAATTTCCTGTTAACTTTGCACAAAGAATCTGTAGTTTTGAGTGAGGGGAAATGGAATGATTATGGATACTATCACTGATTGCCCTAGGTCAGCCATAGTTATGCAGACGTTCTATCAAAGGCGCGCAAGACGTGATCCTTCTGCATTTCATTATCAGATATATTTTATTTTTTACTACTTTGTTCAACGAGTCTTTATTTCTTTAAAACTTTAAATTTATGCTTTCAATGAAATATATTTTACCGTTGATTTTTTGCATATTAGTCGATTATATACATGTTTCTATTGTGTCATACAGATAATGAAGTTTTTTCGGATTCAAGCGAACATTTCTACACTACAGCTTCGTTGGGAGCTTCTCCGTTAATCTTCAATATATGACTTTAATAACGAAATGACGGCGGGGCGCTTATGGAGCCATTCAGCCCGATATAAACCGTAAACTTTTTTTCGGGCCAATTGTATGATTATTAAAAGACTCAAAACTTATGTTTGAATATCTTCGACCACATATCTGCTCGATAAGGGCTTGCTTGGAGTTAAATGTAAATATCCATGTAAATATCAGTATTTACTCCTGAGTGTACAAATCTCAAAGATGTGTCGTATGTAACCCTCGCAAGCAACAATTGAAGTGATTATTACGGGAACAATATTCAATTACAATGCATAACAGATAACTCGAATGCCATTATATCTCTTTGCCGATGTCATCAAAACCTCGTCTTTTAACGGTGTACAGATTCCACGTAACTGAGTTACTCTCAGTTTTGCTAACACTCGTGGTACCCTGTTAATGTGTGGAATAGTATGAAAATGGAAAACATTTAACATTAAAATTAATTACTACGCCAGCCGTTTCTACACAAGAAATGCTTTAAAAAGCATTTGCTCAAACGTGGTGTTATAAAGTCGTGTCTGTGTTACGAGTCATATGTCTTTCCTTGTTATAGTGTACATTATATACTTGTTTGTGTGTGTGTGTATGTATTTTTGTGTTTCAGGCCGCTATATCTACACCATTTGGAAAATGTGGCGTAGATTTTCTGAGGGTATATATTTTTTCTGTTGAATACATATTCCTTAAATGTCCACGCACAAAATTTTTCACGGACGCACAAAAGGGCACACATACGCATATATAAACTTCTAAACCTATATGTATATACATAAATACGTACATTTTAATATACACACCCATTTGTATAATATACACATACGTACGTAGATGTACATAATATATATATATATATATATATATATATATATATATATATATATATGTATGTATATATAAAGAGAGAGAGAGAGAAACAGAGAGAAAGAAAGACAGAAAGAGAGAGAGAGAGAGAAAGAAAGAGAGAGAAAGAAAGAGAGAGAATGAGAGAGAGCTGAAGAAGTGCCACTCTAATGTCTAAAACCACAAATATTACGTAAACTTTCACTTCGAAAACTTGCGTAAACTGGGTTTGAAAAGCAGAGTTGGTACAGAAACAATTGTAACTGATCATTAAAGATGTGTTAAAATGTTTCTTTGCGTTATTATTTAGAATG
>NC_068992.1:50857088-50860533 GCF_001194135.2 Octopus bimaculoides
ATGTGTGTGTGTGTGTGTGTGTATGTGTGTGTGTGTGTGCGTACGTGTGTGTGTGTGTGTGTGCGTATGTGCGTGTGTGTGTATATACATATATATATATTTATATATATATATATACAGTAAAAGAGTATATATGCATACATACATACATACACACATACATACATACATACATACATAAATATATATGCATGTATGCAGTATGTAAATGCCTACACCAACGCACAAGTCTATGTGATTATAGATGGAAAGAAATATATAATTATTAGACAGTCTCTTTCAGATCTGCAAATATGCAGCAATATGCTTCTATCCAATTTGTACGTCTATTTCTTAGTGTCTTGAATATCTTCAGTCATTCTGCACTATGCCATTAACTTTGTTATAAATATGCAAATAAGTTTCTGTCTGGGTGCTCAGCATTATTGCCTGCAATCATATAGCTTGTTTCTATGTAAAATGAAAGCCACGCTTCACATTCGCTTGCAGTTTCTTAGATCGGCGAATTTCTCAATTAATTATATTAAAACATAGCTTGGTCTATGGAAATAAGTCTATTATGGAAAGATTATCCTTCTCGAATTTCTATCAGCATAGCTAGTATATTGCTTGACTTCATGAATGTCGTAAATATATAATATTCTACATAATAATTTAAATTCCAGTTTCAAGCATATCTAGAGTGTAATTTAATATTTTTTTACATGATCATTTTAATTATATACTGACAGAGGTGCGCGGTGGGCATAATCAGTGGTACGCCTAAGAATATTTTATTACACGTTTAATTAAATTTTTAGCTCTACACCCGTAGATGCAAAACTACCTCTTATTATTCTGATGATATTTCGTACTGTTTGGTCAAAGGTTAGAAGTGATAGGAAGACACACAGACGCACACATAAATATAGAAACATACATACATGCGTGCGCATACACACACAGACGCATAGAAATGCACAAACATATACTCATACACGCACGCTCGTGCACACACATATACATTCAAAGACATATATGTTTGCATAAGTTAGGAAAAAGTGGCACTTGGATATTATGAAACAGAGTACTACTATATATCATTTATACAGTAATGCAATTTTAATTTCATAACAACCAATACAAGATAGCGAAAGGTTTCGTATTAAAGAACCTTTCCATAATAGGTCTCTTCAAGACCTCTGCCAAACAAAGGGTGTGATAAATGATTAACAGACAGAAAGAAAGAAAGGAGTCTGGGACTGTCCTGAATATCTCCTCCTCAACAAAGCTGTCCCTAAGGATGCCAAAGAGCATCGTTGTTATCCCTTAACGATATGGTTATATTATAAGAAGGCGTTCGACTCTGTGTCTTACTCATAGATGTTAGAATGACTACGACTTGCCAAAGTAGCAGACGTTATAATGAATGTCATTTAAAAACTATGATTCAGTTATCCCTGGCAACTACTAAAACAACACCTATGGTTACAAGCATGATTAAACTACCAACAGGTATATTCCGCGGTGATAGACTTTCTGTAATGTTCTTTGTACTGGCAATGAACCCCTGCCATCCCTTTCTAAAAAATTCTAAGATATACACAAAAAACTATTCTAAGTTTTATAGAAAAGAATGAAATAAACGTCACCCACACATTTTTTGTTGGTGACCTAAAATAATACTCTGGTAACATGATCAACATCAAGGGACATTTACAACTAGTCACGATATTCTCACGAGACATAGAAATAGAGTGAATTTGGGTAAGACAAATACTTATACATGATAGTCAACCGAAGAAAGATTGTCGGCCAAACAGAGGATATGTACATCTCCCCTGTCTCTAATAATGAAATCTACAGGTATCTCGGAATCGATAAAATTATTGCATACTTCGTTACTGTGACTAAAAACCAGAATAACAAAATCAGTACTTCTGTAGACTCTGGAAATATAAGACTCAGAGCTGTATGCATTCAACAAGATCATATCTCACAATGCTTTTACAGTACTTGTCCTAGTACAGACAGTTGGAATATTGGGCTGGACACTTGACGAGATCTGCTAACTCGACATCAAAACTAGGAAGGTACTTTCACATTAACAGCGAGACCGATAGGATCTATGTGAGACGAAGTGGTGGTAGAGATATGAGGTCCGTCCAACAGCCTTTGGCTGTAGCATTGTATCATGCAGAACTACGTTGTATTCGCACTCTCCATGCATGTACAATGAGAATACAACTGCTGCATACAAGCCAAAGGAGGCTGGATTGGCCTACCTAAAGAAAAGTGGGTATCATACTAGTAGGAAGTAATGCCTGGGTACATATCCCGTAAGCTATACGATAACACCAGCATCGTCAAGAAAAATAGCCTCTTCTGGATCTGTGATAGATTCATTTCACCCAGCCAAGACAGATATGCCTTCGCTATTCCGGAACAGGAAATAACTAATAAACAAGAGGAACAAAGAGGCCACTAAACCTCCATGCTGCGATAGTAAATATCGAACCTGCTATACAAGTTGTGAAAGATATCACCCGCACCATGAGCAACTGCCCCAAAATGTCTTCAAGATACTACCTATCCTTTTGGCATGATGTAGTTGCAAAGACTATTTACAATGCTATGAGTGCTTCTGCCAACAAATTATTAATTAAACCTCCAGGTTCAATAAAAATAAATTAGTAATAAGGTATTGGGTTTGATGGCATCAGCTAATCACTACCCTTCTAGATTGCTGTTTTTGTACTACAATCTGGAAACAATATTTAAAAAGAAGTAAAATTGGCAATTTGGCCGAATTGTCAGAGAGTTACCTGGTTATACGTGTTCTGATTATTACGGTCTAAGTACGAATTCCACCGAGGTCAGTATTGCTTCTCCTTATACCGAAATCAATGACATAATGCATTAGTTAACTATGCGAAACGATGGCATCAAATAATCTCTCCCCTTAAAACGACCAGCCTCGTGCCTAAATGAGAAACTGTTATGTAAAATGAAATACAGAAAAATTGCACCTGGGAGGAAAAAAGAAATCAATCATAATTTTTAAAAAATGACATACTGACTGTAAGCTAAAAATGAGATACTGACTGTAAGCTAAAAATGACATACTGACTGTAAGCTAAAAATGAAATACTGACTGTAAGCTATACGTTTATATTTTAATGTATGTATATTCAGTGCGTTGTAAAAACGTGTCCATACATTAAATCTAGATAAAAAATCTTGCTGCGTCAGATATTAGAAAATAATAATTTTATTTAGCGAAGTTACTGAGTAAATTGTACACAAATCTTTGAGTCATATTTACGATTAATGAAATCTTTTCAAAGATATAATGTTGTCTCGGTGTAATTGTCATCATGAGTGTCCATGCAGAAATTGTTCGGTTTCCCTCTTCGAATTGTATTATTTACACACGAATACCGATTGCCATTTTCCTCATATATAT
>NC_068992.1:50860555-50862305 GCF_001194135.2 Octopus bimaculoides
ATATATGTGTGTGTGTGTGTGTGTGTGTGTGTGTGTGTATACTTAAGTATATGTACGTATACACGTATACATAAATATATACATACATACATGCATATATATATGTATGTGTATGTGTGAGTATATCGGCCTGTATATGCGTATATATGTATATGTAAATATATGTGTGTATATATGTGTGTGTGTGTGTGTACGTGTCTGTGTGAGTGTCTCTGTATATCTGCATGTCTGTGTGTGTGCATGTGTGTGCGAGAGGAAGGGAGAGAGAAGGAGACATACTCCTTATGGGTTTACAAAATATGTTTCTAGGTGTATCTGTGTTTGTGCATGCCACATCGGCTGTTTCGAACCATTATGCGTGCTGCAATTAGAGAAAATTAATGGAGTGACCATAGTAAGTGTCTGTAAGCTCATAACTTGATAGCTGTAACAATATGTATTCATCAAACAAGATGAAGACTGTTCTATGACAATTATTTTTGCTATTCAATTTACGAAATCTTATCGAGTTTCTCAATGTTTCGTTTAGAATTGAACTACGTTATTGAATGTAAAACTGGAGATTTAACACGAGATTAAATAAGATATTAATAACACACTTCAGTTTTATGTAAGCACTTGCGTTACGTAACTAAATAGATTACGCTTTGCATTACTGCAGGTCTTTCATATTGTTCATGATATAATGCTATACTTTCTTATTTTGATGTAGTCTTTGAAGATATAAGAGAATGCTTCATATTTTTATATACTAATACTACTTTATAGTCTTGCTTGAATATATTTCTGTTAGATATATATAAGTGAAAAGAACTGAAATAACATAGAATAAGCACTATCCATGTCTGCAAGTTTCCCTCCAAATAACCCAATGCATATTGCAAATTTCCTCCTCTACATCTTGTCGCTAAGGGGCATAAAACGGACATTTACGAAGTTTAATCATAAAGTTCTAAGATTTCATATATATTGCATAAATAACGTAAACATATCAGTGTTGCATGTTGTATCGTTCGAATCAATCCTCCTCAACTGCACGCTGCCAAAATATTTAATGGCTTCTTTTCCCAAACAAACAAACATAATTATTTGGTCCATCTGACCATTTTCTGTAACAAATATTTAAACATCTATATATCGCATACCCTTCTCCCTCTCCCTCTCTGCCTCAGTCTCTGTTCTTATGTACCTATATAGATAGTGGAGTCTCAATGGCCCAGTAGTTAGGGCAACGGACACGCGGTCGTAGGATGGCGGTTTCGATTCCCAGACCTAAAGTTTCATGAGGCTACGGCAGGGGATGGTGGCGAACACTGCTGTACTCTTTCACCACAACTTCCTATTCCTCTTTCTTCCCGTTACTGTTGTAACTGTATTTCAAAAGGCCATCCTAGTCACACTCCCTGAGAACTACGTTAAGAGCACACGTGTCTGTGGAGTGCTCAGCCACTTGCACGTCAATTTCACGAGCAGGCTGTTCCGTTGATCGGATCAACTGTAACCCTCGACGTCGTAACCGACGTAGTGCCACGTATATATATATATATATATATCACATCACCGACCAGCTTATCAGATGTTGTTACACGTCGCAGGTCAATGTGTTTTGCATTGTTTCAGCCTTCAAATGACGCCATTCCGCCGGCTGGGCGAGCAGGCCACCATCTCCATTGATCGAAAGGGGACTGAAGCAACGGTGAAACGAAGTATTTTGCTGAAGAACACACGCACACACATGTATGTGCATATA
>NC_068992.1:50862420-50865519 GCF_001194135.2 Octopus bimaculoides
TATATATATATATATATATATATATATATATGTGTGTGTGTATATATGTCGCTGTCTATGGATATTTACATAAAGTTATGGGGACACGCAACAGTGTTTTCCTGTTTTGGCGAAATGCAAACAATTATGGACTTGCCTACTAAACGTCATCTAAGACTTTCATTTCCATTCCATCATTTCACAGTATAAGAAACATTAATGTTGTGAAATAAACGGTTATCTACATAATAATATAGAATCTTATTTTCTGTTACTGTGATTGCTAGAATGATTTTTAAAGAGCTATCACAAATGGGTATCTTTTCACGTCGTTCTTTAAAGGCTACGGCGAAAGAATAAATGCCGTCCTCAACATCAGAAAATTGTAGCTCTTCGATTATGCATTGTTATCTGTACACACTTGAAACATTTTGGATTTAAATCTTCCAGTCTTGAAGCTTTACTGTTGATTGTACACACTGCATTATTGAAAATATACCTACATTTAAGCAAGCATTTATATATTATTTCTTTTTATTTGAAGGCTGTCTTTACATCTTATTTCCTTATTTTCTTGCATATACAGAATTTTACAAAATGTCACCTCTCTCTGCACACACAAACACACTCCCGGCAGCTGTGTTTTATCATAATTATTTTTCTTACAACTCCTTTTTCATAAAAATTCACCTGTCACATCTGACCTTTCTGAGTATAGAAGATATTTATCCAAACTTATTCAACCAATCTCTATCTGACACTTTATTGCAAGTGCGAAATCACTGATTTTCTATAAATATTCTTCACAGAGCGATGTACAAAAGCTTCAGCCAAACTATTACATGAATATATCCAATTGTATTCTACACTTCATATCGAGAAGTTTGGTGATGTACACTCGTAGACACAAACACATGAACGTATAGGTAGAATACACATCTTCTTGGTCCACACAGATCTCATAATAGCGTGTTGTAACTTCTCCAGAGAACCAAGACTTTATCTAAATTGAGGCCAGAGAGAACCCTATCACGTAAGATAAGAATTAAGGCGGATGATTAGTTTATTGGCACGCGTATAGTAAAGGTCTTAATCGCAGGAATTTACGCATTCATCTATCTATCTGTCTATAGGGGGTTGCAGTTTGGGGAATTATGTGGCCAGATTTTAGGGGTGATGTCTTCGCAGAAATTGTCTGACAACCATGTATGGGTTCTCCTGCTTGCGTAGCTTGGTGCAGTGTCCAGTTGCTAGACATAGGGTCTTCCAGAAGTCACCCTCTTGACCCAGGGCAACACTACCTCCTTCAAGGCCGTATGGGAAGATGAATGGAGACATAATATCGCTGTCTCTAGTGATCATTCCAAATACCATGATGTTGTCTAGATGTTTGATTTGTATCACTGTCGGTATATGTTTTTGGTACGCAGCAAACACTCAGATTGACACCCAAACTCTGATATGTTCGTATTGGAGCTTCTGGCGCGAATGCCAAGCAGTGCAGCATGTCTTTTCCGAATTTCTGGCATGGTGCTGTTTTTCTCACAAACCGTACCCAACTGACCGTATTATGCTTTGTAGTCAACAAAATCAAAATCAAACAATGCGCATGCACGAAATTAAAAATATGAAATAGTGACAAATTATCCACCGCACGTTGTGTGTGTGTGTGTGTGTGTGTGTGTGTGTGTGTGTGTGTGCATATATATATATATATACATATATATATATATAGAGAGAGAGAGAGATGTAGATAGATAGATAGATAGATAGATAGATAGATAGATAGATAGATAGATAGATAGATAGATAGATAGATAGATAGATATAAGGAAGTGCAAATAAGCACGGTTAATATTGGATTGTCCGGAAAGTTCTGAGCGATGTTTTTATTATGCAAAAGGAAGATAAATAATTGTCCTTTCAATAAATTTTATTCAATGAATCAATTTCTATTATTATTAATGAGCTTTGCCCATCTACCAGGCAATTTAAATATTCCATCAGCATACAGTTTGAATGGTTTTGAAGAAAAATGTTATCGAGATGCGTTTTTACTTCATCTAAATCGTTGAATGTTTTTTCTTCCACTGAGTTCGGTGGAGACAAAAACAAGTGGCAATCGGATGGTTTACGTATACATACTTACAGACACGTACAAACGAATATATATGTAAATATATGTAAATATATGTAAATATATGTAAATATATGTAAATATATATAGACACAGGCGTGGCTGCGTGGTAAGAAGCTTGCTTCCCGAGCACAAGATTCTAGGTTTAGACCCACTAGGTGGCACCTTGGTCAAGTGCCTTCTACTATCAGCTCGCGTCTACCAAAGCCTCGTGAATTGAGTTGGTAGCCGGAAATTGAAAGAAGTCCGTTGTATTTGTGTGTGTCTGTGTTTGTCCTCCACCACTTGACAACCAGTATTCGTGTGTTTACGACCCCGTAAACTAGAATCTCGGCAAAAAAGGAACGATAAAATAAATACTAGGCTTAAAAAGAGTGCTGGGGTTGATGCATTAAACAAAAAATCGTTCATGCGAGTGCCTCAGCTTGGATGCAGTCTGTTGACAGAAACATGTAAAAAAAAAAAAAGGAGATACATGCAGAAAGAACACACATACACAGACAAACACTTAGATACATACATGCATACATGTATACACACATTCAAACGCACGCACACGTACATGTATAGAAAAGTCTAAGAACCCAAACTATGCCGTTGGAAGCAAACCGCTTACCACACAGCCAATATACTCACACGTCCACATATAATATACAAACAAACTTAGCCATGCGTATCGTTTTTCATGCTCACTTTCTGAATCTTAATATAACATATTTGTTGGTATCTACGTTTGTATATATAGAAACGTATATGCTAACACACATATATATATATGTATACATGTATATGCTGTCGCTCTCATGAAACGAAGCAATTGAAGTTACCAAACTTTATTTTAGATATCATCCATGTCTTTATATATGCATGGATGTATGTGTCTCTCTGTCTGTCTGTCTGTAAGCATGTATGTATGCATGTATTCAGGTATATATGCATCTGTATTTCTCTTCCTCTTTGCCTCTCTCAAATATATATTCGTA
>NC_068992.1:50865529-50866908 GCF_001194135.2 Octopus bimaculoides
TATATATATATATATATATATATATATATATTCATACACACACGCACATACACACACACATACACTGATATTCGAGTAAAATACATATATGTATGCATAGATATATATGCGTAGATACATGTGTATTAACCAATCGATGTTATCTATTGCTAATAATGAAGCTGACTTCATCTGATGTTCGCCAAAGTGACGCGCGAACATTTAGAGGAATAACGAGAGAGTTTTTCACCGTAGATATCTCTTTGAATTGAAAGCTAACTCACGTATTAGCTGCTCGTTTTCTTTGAAACCAAATCAATGCAAGCGAAATAAAGTTTGAAATCTCCTCTAATTAGAAACATTCAGTCACTGCTCGAACCATTTCCATCGAAGAGATAAACATAAAACCTTACAGAATGGTAATCAAAGTATCTTTGACTGGCACTAGTCATCCAGATGCCATCATTTCAACGACCATTTAAAATGGTACAGCTTAACATTACAAAATTCCATCTACTCTTCTCAGAACATTCAGCTTGATTGTCCGAGTCACATGGATTTGAAACAATTAATTCAATGTAAAGGTTGCCGTCTTTTTGTGAATAAGTTCTACAACAATCACTGCACTTTCTATCGATTGTTCGAATTAAGTTGACGAATTCTTAAATGAACGCTATTCATATTCTAATGAATTCCTACCTTCTTTTTACGCTGCAGCTAATCGTCTCAACTACTTCCTCTCGTGGTTAGCATTTGTGATTGTTGTGGAAATTTCGACAGACTTAACAAACAGATTTACTGAGAAATATGTGATTAAAGAATAAGAAAAAGTATCTGAAATATAATATCTACCATTTCCCGTCTATTTGAGCCTATCAACCAGAAATCGATGTCTTGAATGGAGCTTGGTCTATGAGGTAATATATCAAAGTGAATTATGCAATAGAGATGATTAACCTGGGCATCGTTGTGCAAAAGAAAGTTGAAGAAAGTATTTATCCCTCAAAATAAATTATCTCTTTAATTTTAACAAATTTGCAGAAATCTCGTCATCACTTTCCAACTTCCACTTTCTATAGAAATAAATTGAGATAATAAATATGCTATTGATGATTTCAGTATAAGGAAATTTCATAGACACATGTATAAAAATACTAACATATACTAGCTTTGAGCTAGGGAACGTTAACATTTTAGCTGTGACTTGGAACTGTAAAAGATAAATACTATATTACACCACGTTTTGCATTGAGTACATCATAAACATTGAATTCGGAAACAGAAGGTCTCTCTCTCCTTTTCTCAGTCTCTCTCTCCCTGCCTCAGTCTCTCTCTCTCTCTCTCTCCCTGTCTCAGTCTCTCTCTCTCTCTCCCTGTCTCAGTCTCTCTCTCTCTCTCTC
>NC_068992.1:50866949-50869330 GCF_001194135.2 Octopus bimaculoides
TGTCTCAGTCTCTCTCTCTCTCTCTCTCTCCCTGTCTCAGTCTCTCTCTCTCTCCTCTCTCAGTCTTTCTCTCCCACTCTCAGTCTCTCTCTCCCTCTCTCAGTCTCTCTCTCTCTCTCAGTCTCTCTCTCTCCCTCTCTCAGTCTGTCTATATGTACATGCACACATATGCGATGTTCGAAATCAGGGATGATAACTTCTGTTTCCTAGGTGTGTTAATCGGCTCCGTGTATGTGTGGGGGGCCGGATGTAGTAAAGGCTTAATGACCAGAATTAAAATGGGATGGAAAAGTTTAGGGAGCTGCTGCATGTGAGGATAATAAAGAACGAAAGTTACAAGATTATGCGATGTCTGTTTGGGAACTACGGAGCCCCATGTTTATGTGTCTTAGGTATTAAATGCAGAGGATGTTTGAAAGTTGAAAAGAAATGAGGGGAGTACTCTTCGCTGAATTTGTAAAATTACTATGCATGAACGATAAAGCATTGAATAACCGAGAGGGAAAAACGTATGAGTAATCTATTGTGGAGTGTAAGAAAGATTGATATTCTGGCATGGATGAAGAAATGCGATGACAAGAATTGCCAAGAGTTTCATGTAACGCGATCTAAAGCAAGAGAAGTACTACGAAAATGATACCTTGCCTCATCAGAGTTGTGTGAGCTTGCTTTTCTGTAGAAGTATATGATTGTTCTTAGTTCGTAATTTCCCATGATTGTGCCGTTTAAAGGTTGCTGTTTTGTGTGCTTTGAAGTGGGTAGTGCAACGTCATCCACTTTCTGAAACTAATGCAATGAGGCTTGTCTCACACTTATTTATTACCCTCTGCATTTCTAACACATAAAGTTCAGAAATCTGGTCATGTACCATCAATATCCTCTCTAGGTCATGGTAGTCTTGCAAACAAGTTATCTTGCATCCATTTCAGTGCCTAGGAAAGTATGTTTACATTGAACCCATTAACTCATACAGTATTTTGCGATGCTCTCTGACCGTTCAATAAATTAAATTGTTTGGAGCTACTCCCCTTCCACTCACCATTTTCTCTTTTAGTGTAATACGAAAAAGTACCAATGCTTTGGCCGAAGAGAAAAAGGAAGTATTTAGGGGTCACCGGCGCAGTGTATATCTGCGCATTGCGGATTGTTAGTGGAACATGACATCTGTGTAGAGGGTGTTAAGAAGCAAATCGCTTGAAATATAAACGCATCCTTTCCGGAATTTGTGAAATTGCAACCGCTCCAATCTCAGCAAACAAAAGGAACGACTGTAAGTTGTAAAAGATAATGCGGAAGATGTTCTGTTTATCATCTCTACCTGTTCCTACTTTGTCATCCATTTCTAGTTGAGAACAACTACCCAACTTGTAATACCATCTTGTTTGTAGTCATTCTGATGGTCCCAGCAAAATTAACCATTCCATATCTCCAGCACCATACAATACTACCAGACACACTGACATTTTATGTCCATCATATAAGTTAATTTTGTTCCAGCCACTACTGTGAAAAATGTATTGAAAACCATTATTATTTAGTGCATTGTTAAAACATGCATATTGATTTGACACATTTTAGACAGTTAATTTAACTAAAGAAATTACTAACGCGTTAGCTAAATTTGTTTTCATAATAAAGTTTACAATTGGGAAAAATCCATAGATTCTACCTGTCATTGCAAATTCTGTAAACACGACAGTGGTTTACGGTTGTCAATTATAACTAATTAATTTTAATTATTTCACACACGCACTGACAGTTAAAAGTCTATGAATATACTCTATAGTAAACGTCGTGAATGTATGTACGTGTGGATTTCGGTGTGTGTTTATGGGCTGTATATATTTATGTGCATACCTGTTTCACTCTGTGTATGCGAATACGTTCCATCATATCTATCTATCTATCTATCTATCTATCTATCTATCTATCTATCTATCTATCTATCTATCTATCTATCTGTGTACACACTGTGTATACATCAGCGTCTTGTTTTAATTTCATACTGATTCTACTGCATGTAACAGACGTGTACGTGTGTGGTGGGGTATCTTTGCATACACAGCTATATGAGTGTATTTATATATACCCATCTATTTGTGTATAGATATACATACATCGATGATGTATATCTGTGTGTATGCGCATAAAGACATGTATATATATATATATATATATATATATAAGTGGAAATCTCCGTTGTACTATTTTACAAATATTATTGTACGGGAATTTCATCAAACATCAAACAAAGTGACTGACATGAAAACATCAACCATATGTGATTATAGCCTCACTTCCCATGAAGGATGATATATAAACAAGTAGGCCGAAGTTTATCGGCGACACACACACACACACACACACACACATATGTATAT
>NC_068992.1:50869557-50875270 GCF_001194135.2 Octopus bimaculoides
GCGCACAAATATGAATTTTTGTGTATGTGTGTGTGCGTGTGTGTGTATATGTGTGTGTGTGTGTGTGTGTGTGTGTGTGTGTGTGTGTACCATAATTAATGAATTCAAATGTCCTGAAATTGTTGGCCTTATGCCAATATTTGAAACCAATGTTCAATACGTGATCCAAGCTCATTATCGCATTTACCGATTTATTGAAATCTTTATTGCTAGTAACTATATGATCAGAATTTATGTATAACCCTCCTCAACGCACCGGGATTCAAACTGATCATGAAAATCTCCATTTTTCTCTCGACATAGTGATTAATGGAAATAATTTTTCTTATGTCCAGTATATTTTATTACATATCGCAAAGCTAGGTACAAACTCCTACTGCTTTCTTGGGTTAGATCTTAATATTCCATTTATCTTAGAAAATCGGCTCTGCTTATTACAACAACGATAAATAAAAATGTTAGCTGGCTGCCACCAAAACTCTTCCATAGCCGAATTGATATTGCCGGATCTGTGAACTTTGCGAACAGTTATGATCGGGAAGTACGAAAGTACACTTAAGAAGTGTTTTTCGGAGATGGAAAAAGAACAAAGAGAAAAAGTTCGTACAAGACCCTGAAGAGAGTCTTTACGAGTATTGCGACCGATCATCTGTGTATATATATATATATATATATATATATATATACATATGCATACATACATGTATGTATGTGTGATTGCACGTATAAATTAATGCGAATTACAAAAGGAATTATGTACATTCAGTCATGTTATCCTGCATACATACACACATAGGTATATATATACGTATGTATGTATATATCTATATATATATATATATATACATATATATGGTTACATATTTGTATATGTGTGTGTGTGTGTGTACATGTACGCACGTACATAAATATTAATACGCGTTCATGCGTGCCTTCTAAACATCGTTTTCTTGCTCATATTTCTTTCACACAATATAAAATGGTCATATTTTTACCAGAAGCACAACAGATTTGCAGAATCAAACGTTATATTTTGATTTTATAGTTATGTTGTTCTCCTTCTCCAAATAAACTGTTTGCTACCTCCAAATATATAAGCTAGTCGAATAAAATGCAAGTGTTTCACGTGTATGTTGAAAAACATTGCTAGCTTCACAACCATATTACATTGCTCTATAACAATCGACTTGATACGTTCGAATTCATCTAAGAACAGAATCATAACGCTTTCTCCCAATACTTTATTGGTGATCTTTCTCCGACACCAAGTTTTATGCTTTATTTCCAAAAATGTCGGCTTTGGGGATTAAAATACTGTAACATTTTCCAAGCCAGGATGCTGAAGGTAAGCATTGATACAAAAAAATCATTTCTTCAGAGCCAAGATAATGCCACTTACGCGTATAGATTTTGTACCAATTACTCACAGGGACGGCACAATAATTTGTAACCCGGCCGCAATGACATTACCTATCCAAATCTTTGTAGCGAAACATGATTCAATAGAGATGTCCCACTTGGTGCCAACATATAACTACAACTACTTGTTAAATTCAGTGCTCTTTTTCCTTTTAAGAAGCCAACACAATTTGCTTCATTATCGAAATCTAATAACTGCTCTGTGTTTTAGACATTACATAATTTGCTCCAATCTACATTTTATAAATTCAAGAATCTCAATATAAAAGAGAAAAATCTAACAATTATGGTAGATGTCTTTTGATTAACAGGAAAGTTTCTTGAATAATAATTCTCCTAAAAAGCACGAATGTGTAAATGTGTATGGAAGCAAACATTATCTAATCTAGCAGTTTCCCCTTTCTCTTTCTCTCTCAGAAATATTTAGTTGATTCCCATCCGAGACATCATTAATATGATTTTGGCAGCAACACTTGTCGTTGTTGTAATTCTCGTTTATACAGCTGAAGCTTTACAAGGTATATAATATATACATTATTTTCGATAACACTCGACTAGAAGGAAATCGTGTTTACAAAGAGAAACCCAAGATTGAGAACGGAAATATTATCAGTGTAATGTTTTTAAATACATCGATATAATTTGTGTGAATGAAGAATGCCAAAGCAAGCATAGAATTGTGTTCATTTACCTAACTATAATAGAATTGTCTGGAGCACTGTCATCAAATCAAGTTTGTACCAAGATGGTTTATTATTGATAAAACGTTGAACAACTGAAGAATGCAAGTTCTTAGTTCTATCTGTCTAACGATATTGTATTAGTGTACATAATGGAGTTGCAAATTTTGTCCTGTAAAGAGATGTTTTCTTTATGCCCTCATATATATATATATATATATATATATATATATATATATACAAATTTTGCAGTTTTAAAGATATCTCATGCATCTTGACCATGATCGAACAAACTAAAAAGGACCACATACCCACACATTGTGTTTGTCTCCAAATATAACTGCGCGTATATCTCTAGGATTCCTTATCTTTGTATCTCTCTGCACTTCAAAATACTATCATTGTTATTGAAACCCACTTTAAGCTCCAAGTGTGTGCGTTAGTGTTTAGATATCAGTCGTTTGCATACATACTTCGATTTACCCAAAGGCAGTCGATAGATGTATAACCATACAATCGTCTGAAAGAAAAAAAAAAGGAAGCAGAATATAATTTACTTAATGTAAATGTAACAAACTGTCTTGAGGCTAAACACTAGTCACTTGACTATTGTTTAAGTCAGTTTATATCTCGAAAAATACTGATTAATATATTAGTTTTATTATTGAATAATCCAACGAAAGAAGTAATTCTCCATTACATGACCATATGTTCAGGATTTCAAAGAACATAATGCTTCATTTTCTACAAGGATTCGGCTGGCAGAGGTCTCGTAGTGCGCTATAAATCGGATCGGACAACTGAACAATGTCATTCACAATTACATCTAAAATAAATTTGTTCACGAACATAAGAAATCTAGTAACACTAACCATCGAGTCATTAATACCACACATTAAAAAAAAAAAGCCAAAGAAGTAAACTTTCACCCACCCATAAGCTCCACGACGTAAAATATACAACCAATCAACGCAAGTGCACTCGCTTCCTTAAACTTCCATATATTATCGAGACTACTACCACCAGCATTTGTAGAGGGGGGGGTAGATTTCAGGATGATCCACACTGCTTTCTCCTTACGTTGACTCCTTGCCCAGACACAAGTCACTAAAACCAACAATGCGCATATGCTAATAAATCGCTCTCTTGGTGCTTATGCAATGATTTCGGTACCTCCATAGCTCAATGCAGATATGGATTGAAGAGAACCTACATACATGCACTTACACTGTAAACAGTTTCTTATACATATGACTAAACGGTGAAGTAGAAATATCCAACTTAGTCATTGAACGGAAGATAGGTATCTTAAGAATCAAGGCGACCATTCTGATTAGGCATCACAGTGAAGAAGTCAGCGATAGAATGAAACTGATTCTCATGAACTATATGATTTAAGAAATAATTTTCCTGAAATCTCACAAGGATTGACGAGATATTACAGGATCATTAACAGCCTGTATGAAATGTTTAATGTTCATTTCTCTTTGTTTGCATTCACTGATATCTCCCTTACATATTTTTGTAAGTAGTCACCTGCATTGTTCGAAAGTTTTTACAAATATCTATTTCATTCTCACAATGCTTCAAACAAATTACAGTACTTTGGTATACCTTACTCCTGCTAATGTAAGATTTATTGAATTTATGCAATTTGATTTTGAAACAAGTTTGGAATTAAAATCATGACACAAAATGTGATTCTAAATGTAAAAACGAAAAGTTCTAACAATGTCACAAATCCAATCATTCGATTAAAATATCCGAATGTGTTCTCTGGTACTTTCAATTGTTACAGTATTTGATCAAAAAGTAAATATTTGTTCTTATATATAACTAATTTACTAATTCTCTCTATGATGACAAAAGTAAATTTCCTTGAGTCTATTATTCATTATAACAATGGCATACTTTCGCCATTCGAATCCAGCCGTTTAGAGCTATTGCACATATATATTTTTCAACTTTGTCTTTATATTTATAGTGTATCTCCATCAAATCAATCCTGGCTTTTATAGCTACTGTATATCTTCATCATTTGCCGACCGCATCGGTCTTGGAGATTGGCTGAAGCCATAGGCACAACCATGTACTTCCTAACCAGACCAATTCAAAAATGTCTACCTCTTAGAATATGCCCATCATTCCAGTTTTCTCATTCTTATCTATAGTATATCTCCGCCACTTCAGCTCTAACTTTTCAAATCTAGACAGTAGTGTCTGGTGATTAAATTCTTAATGGAAGCAAATTTATAAAAATGAAGAATTATCAGTAGAGAAATCAAGAAGCAAACGAAAGAAATTGCAAATTCCTCGACATTTCTTATTTATATTCTTGTATTTTCCTTTAGTTCTAACTAAATCATACTATTTCTTTCCAAACATAGATCTTTCAAAGATAGTATTAGTTTCTGGTGATTTATTTCTTCATATTCAATGTATATACCGAATCTGTGAAAAACACTTGTCAATTTTGGCTCTTATGTAATACTTTGCAAAATTATAAACAAATTTAAGAGATATACGGCATTTTAATCTATATCGCCGCCATTAATAGAAAGATGTTGCTTCTTTACATCCATCATCTTCCTACTTAATAATCTGTTTGGCATTAAGTATTTCAGTAAATACATAGTGCTATATGGTTACATTACAAGTTGACTTGCTTTGGAATTTAAAGACATTGATTCGATGAATATATCTATTTTCATGAATTAAGTCAACTCCTCGAAGCAATAATCTCACTATATGTACGGGTGGAAAATGTCTATGGATGTAAGTTTATGTATGTGTGTATGTCTGAATTCGTGCATGTAATTATTTTTCTCTTTTTCTCTGTCTCCCCGCATCTATATATGCACAAACACACACACACACTCACGCACATACACACACAAACAAGTGTTTGTATATAAGGTCCCAGCTACAATACTCATAAAAAAGGCACTCGGCTCTCGATAGTGAGTACTGGCATATACTTCTAAACTCTGCTCACGTACAGTACATACAGACACATACGCGTGTGTTTGTTTCGATGCACACACACACACACATACACACATACACACACATACACACACGTACATGTTAGGCGCAATATGTTTATTCCTATTTCTCTGGAACTACGTATACATTTGTGTCAAGTGTGTTGATTGTGACATGTTGCATTCAAGTCAATTATTGAGAAACATTAAGTAAGATCGACCAGTATTTTGAACTTTTCAATTTTAATCAAAATGAATTGGTCTTATTTTTGATTAACAAATAGTTGCATCTCTCAACTGTTTATATACAATTCGCAAATATCTATATGCATTAAGTGAATAAAAATATAATATACTTATTTATAGCATTTGTTCCTTTTTGTAAATATTTTTGCTATTTCTCAAGTTAAATAGTAATTTCGGAGCCAACAGCTGCGAGTTGTTTTGTGCTTAGAAAACTAAAATTTCGTAGAGTTAAACTCACTATCCGGTTTTTCATAGTAACTGACCATAACGCACACCTCCAGGACATAGAGAAGTTTGGTAATAATCTGTTAACATATTTACAGAAAGAAGTATAACTACATTATTCGTATTACAGTGTATATAATTTAGAAACTTGAAAGGTAG
>NC_068992.1:50876115-50876521 GCF_001194135.2 Octopus bimaculoides
TATATATATGTATATATGTATATATGTATATATGTATATACACATAATGTATTCATATGTTTACGTACACATATGTGTGTGCGTGTGAGTATCTTTGTGATTGTGTGTTTGTGGTCGTGAATGATTGTAACAGTGTACAAGATGAATACATCGTCTTACCGCTTACTACTCGAAGTCAGTGACAAGATGTAGTCCTTTATATGCTTTTGTTTACTACTCATATCTTCCTACGAAATGTCGTTGCTTGACATTTAAACGGATCATTGATACTGCGTAAGTAATGTTGCAGCTACGAAGACTGTCCACGTTCCCTCTGTCACCCCTACCTCTTTCTCTCTGTGTACATATCTAACTGTGCACATCGATCTATGTATACTTATATACATGTATATAAATATTTATATAT
>NC_068992.1:50876531-50877404 GCF_001194135.2 Octopus bimaculoides
TATATATATATATATATATATATATATATTTAAACAATGTAATATATGTATACATATACGCATATTCGCATGTATATATATATATGGTATATGTATGTTGTATGAAAATACATCACGACAGCATCTGTGTAGATGAAGTAGTAATTATATTGCTTAAATGTTAAAGAATGACATTTTGACATTTCGTAAAACGAGTGTAAAACTATAAAGAAAAGAGGAGAAAGGACTGCGTTCATACGGTAAGTGATAACATAATGTAGATATATTCACCTTGTAAAATGTTATAGCTCTGCATGCAGCCCTCTAATGCGTAATACATGCCTACATACGTACGTACATACAAAGATACATATACACATACATACATGCATACTTACAAGCATGCAATCACTCATATACGTATATATGTATTATTTATTAAAGCCGAAAAACGTCTTCAAAAACGTTTTCTGACGAATCATTGGCTTTAATAAATGTATTGCTCCACTTTTGGTATTCGAGTACATTTTTTCTGCCTAACCTCTTTCTTCCTCTCTCTCTCACTCTCTCTCTCTCTCTCTCTCTCTCTCTCTCTCTCTCTCTCTCTCTCTCTCTCTCTTTCTCTTTCCGTTGATTGTTTTCAACCATCATCATCACCAGTACGACCACCATCGCCACCACAACTGCCATACACACACCATTCAGACTTCTGACACCACCACCTTAACCAACATCAACACGTTTGACTTCGCCGCATTCCACTCTGTCACCATCACCACTGACTTTCACATCCCTTACTTTCACCGTCATGCTTGACCGCCTCATCCACCACCACCACCATTACCACCACCACCTCACCACCACCACCACCACTACCACCACCACCTCACCACC
>NC_068992.1:50877687-50879435 GCF_001194135.2 Octopus bimaculoides
CAGCGTCGCCTGCGCCTCTGTCACAACTATAACTCATACTATTACTCTCACCCCATTACCGTCTGAACTGTCAATCTACTACCGCCCTCACCGTCTCTATGCCAATTATTACTCTAACCCCAGCAAGAGGAGTAGAAGTAGTGTCATTGAATAGTGAGAGAGAGAGGGGGTCAAAGTGAGACACACTGACAGAAATTCGTTTTGGCATTTATTATTATAGATTACACGCGTTCGATTGAAAACTAGCAGAAAGAGATACTCTTTGCAACCTTCATTGTATGCTTTCCCACAAGACATTTTGTCAAAAATATTTATGGGCACATTCAGAATTTTTTCATTTGTGGAAAATTTCCCAGTTTAACAGTCAGATTTTCAAGTTTTTCGCCTTATAAATTTCGTACGAAGCAAAATACAAATGTCGAAGTAAGTTTCCTACAGCAAATGAAAATATGGCATTTAATGATTTGAAAACAATTTTGGAGAGCCGAAATTTGTATAATATAAAGTATGGACAATTTAACATTTGACTCTCATTATTTACTATGCGAATATGGATATATGTCTTTTTATGTGACCGATAATATCCATTTAAATCAACAGTAAACTACAAATGTACATATCGTGAATGAGATTTTAAAATGTGTGTGCCTAAGTATACCAATCAAGATTCGTCTGGAAATGTATGCAAAGTGATGCTTAAATCTATCTATCTATCTATCTATCTATCTATCTATCTATCTATCTATCTATCTATCTATCTATCTATCTATCTTACACACACATATATTTATATGTATATATAATAAGAACATATGTATGAATAGACACATACAAGTATGTACATACATATATACAAATATACACGTATTTTTGTGTTTTACTACTATATCTCCGTTTATAATTTTGTGCTGCAAGCTGTAGATTTGTGGTAATGGGGAGATTATGTATGATCAATTTCCGTAAATAGAATTTTCAAATACAGTAACGCAATACTCAACGCGGCTACCAAAAGCGCAAATACAGAATATTAGAAGCACATACCGACATATATCAATAAATATGTGTATGCATGCATGTATGTATGTGTGTATGTGTGTGTATGTATAAATTGATAAAGACATACATAAATTGTTATAAAAATATAGATAAGCACATAATATCCCCATATATGTATGTAGGTACGAATGTATCTGTTCAAATGCGTGCAGAAATGAGATGTGCTTATGCAAGCATTGATACAAGTTTTATTCTTATATAAATTATTAATGGGTGAAGGAACAGAAGTTCATGTAATGTTTGTTCTTGTCTCTTTACTTTTTTTATAATTCATCATTTTTCTTCAACATGTCTCATCCATTACTTGAAATCGTCAATCATTTTTTAAAAAGAGTAGATTCTAGAAGTTATCTCGAAAACTAATATGATCAGGAGAATTACCAAAACGTGAAATTCGTCGCCGTAGGCGTATATAAATGAAAGTTATATACATAGATTCATGCAAATATATATACACATATATATAAATACACACGAGCACACACACATATATATATACGGCCAAGTGGTAAGAAACTTGCTTCCCAATCACAAAGTTCTAATTTCAGTCCCCCTGCATGGCACCTAGGGCAGTTGTTTTCTACTATATAGCCGGACCGACAAAAGCCCCGTGAGCGGATTAGGTGCACAGAAGCTAAAAGACGCTTGTCGTATGTATATATATATATATATATATATATATATATATATAT
>NC_068992.1:50879633-50881833 GCF_001194135.2 Octopus bimaculoides
TCTCTCTCTCTCTCTCTCTCTCTCTCTCTCTCTATCTATCTATCTTTCAATCTAGATATATATGTGTGTGTGCGTATGCGTGTGTGTGTGTGTGTCCCGCTTCTGCTTGATAACCGGTGCTGGCTTATTTATGTCCCTGTAACCTAGCGGATTAGCAAAAGTGTGTGATAGAAGTTCTATAGTTAAAAAAAAGTAAAGTACTAGGAGAGACTTGTTTGACTAAAACATTCGCTGCATTATCCAAATATGGTAATTGTGCAATGGCTAAAACAAGTAAACGATGAAAGATAGATAGATAAATAGATATATAGTTAAGCAAACAGAAAGATATTTAAATTGGTAAAGAGAGAGAGTGAGCGATAGAGACAAAGAGACAGAACGCGAGAGAAGTGAATAAATAAATTTAGAAAGAAAAATCTGTGGACTTTCTATTACACGCACACATATATTATTAGTTACATATATAGGGGATAAAATTGTTATGTAATTTATTTCTACGAAAGCATGTAAACAAGCACGAATACCATTCTAAATACAAACATGTAGACAGAATTTTCTATATTCTGTAGACTTATAATTACTTATCCGCACGCTTGCTCTCGTACATAAATGTATACATATACTACACACTCACGTATGTTCTACGCACACGCACACGCACACGCATATAAATAACTACAGGCTTATGATTGTATGCATGTCTGTGTGTCTCTCTGTATGTTTTCTGAGAGAAAAACCTGCGACACTTACAATATTCGATAATGTAAACTAGTTTTTCTTTTCGAGTTTATGCTGTTCATGTTCAGAGAGTGGGATTGGATTTGTGCAAATCCTTCCCCCACTTAAAAAAAAAAACCCATCATAATATACAGACATCGCTTGAAAAAACAGTAAGACCTATTGATTCATACACACACATACACACAAAAGCACACACACACACACACATACCATATGTTATATGTAGTCAATGCACTAAAAGGAAATAATGAAATGGGTGCAAAATTTAAGCTATATCACAACAATGAAATTTATCAATTATAATTTTGCTATCGTCTTAATATTGATGTACTGTAAATAAGGTAACAAGTATACATTTTGTGTTCGGCGGATGATGTTCATTGAGGAGCAGATCCTCTTCTTTCTTTTGCAGATGATAAATGTGCTGCATATCAGAGAATAAGATTTTGTCTTTAAGGTCAAGAATCAGTTGTCGATCCTCATCGAAGGTTAGATCAAATGTGAATATAATCATGCCATTAAACAGTTGTTAAGGTCAAACGAAAAATATTTTAAATTCAAATGTTAATGAGATGGATATTTTATTTCAAGCATTTTAAAGATTTTTCATCAACTGATGTTGTGATGGATCTAGTTTTCATAGGTTATCCGAAGTTTCACAGTCGTGAAAAGGGAGAAGTTGTGAAACGAAGGTTTCAAATTAATTCATATTCCATCAACCAATTTATTTCTGTTTTTAAGAGCCTTATTTGTACTGTTATAAATCTAAAATAAATTATTATCTGCCTAGTAGTAATTATCATAATAATTACCACGTCCAAAAACAGGCTCTGCAATCTCGTTTTTATTGATGTTCGAATTATTGCCCATCAAAATGTTTAACTCATTCGTCAGGACGTCAACGAGGCATTTCATAAAGTGTTCATAATTACACGAAATGAAGTAAAATGAAAGAGACCGCAGTGAACTGTGACGAATATTGAAATGATCTTCTACACCACGTAAAGTGTGATTGGTCAGCAACATTTTCACTGTTTGCACGTGCTTATCAGAAAATCTCATTATGATTCCACATAAATATTGTACAATGCTACACTCACCAAATGCGAGTCAATTTGCCTGTATTTCTAAAGATACACGAATCAAATTGGAGTTAAAGTAACAAAATACGTTGAAAACTAAAAGAAGATTATGACATTTGTTATAGTCCCAACCTGGTCTTTGGAGGCCTTTGTTTACATGAGAGACAGATATGGGTAAACTCCATCTTGAACACCTCCTATTCCACATCTGTATGCCAAAAGCTATGTGGAGATCGAGTAGTCCAACAACTTGGTTACTATTGTAGAGCAGTATCACATTCACACACATACACAGATACATACATATATAATGCATAATGCACTTTTGTTCAGATATTTATATATACATATACGTGCATATGTATATATATATATAT
>NC_068992.1:50881843-50883040 GCF_001194135.2 Octopus bimaculoides
ACACACACACACACACACACACACACACACACACACACACACACACACACACACACATATATATATATATATGAAGAGAAACAGAGATAGAGAGAGAGAGGGAGCGGGTAGGAAGTTATATGCTGTTATAAAATATAATACGTCAAATCTAATGCTATAGTCACTACATCTAATTAATTCTGAAATTATGGCTACCATGTCATGACTTGTCAGAAAGAAAGAAAAAAACATTTCGTTTTCTTGAATAACCCTTATCTACAAGGGTGCAAGAAATATGCTGTTCTGTGTGCATAACAGGAATATGTTATGACATTTCCTACGTAAATATGAATCAAATTCTTGGAACTCTCTACACCTCTTCATTTCTTTACCTGTATTCTATCTCATTTGATTTATCTCAATAAATCATATTAAGAGAAGCGCGTTCTATACTACTACTACTACTATTGCTGCTGCTGCTGCTGCTTTTACTACTCCCTCTGCGACTAACGCTGGCCATTTTGCTGCTTCTGTTGCTGCTGTTGCAGTTATTTCGCTTCATTTTCAAAGATCTTGTCCTTCATTATCGTTTAGCAGTGTTAGTCTTATAATACAGACGCACATGATATCGACAAACTAAATAAACACAAAGTAGTGCTATCCTTCCTGTTAATATGGTTGCCACTCCGTCGCTTACGACGTCGAGGGTTCCAGTTGATCCGATCAACGGAACAGCCTGCTCGTGAAATTAACGTGCAAGTGGCTGAGCACTCCACAGACACGTGTACCTTTAACGTAGTCCTCGGGGAGATTCAGCGTGACACAGTGTGACAAGGCTGGCCCTTTAAATTACAGGTACAACAGAAACACGAAGAAAGAGTGAGAGAAAGAGGTGGTGAAAGAATACAACAGGTTTCGCCACCACCGCCTGCCGGAGCCTCGTGGAGCTTTAGGTGATTTCGCTCAATAAACATTCACAACGCGTGATCCTACGACCGCGAGTCCGCTGCCCTAACCACTGGGCCATTGCGCTTCCACTCTGTTAATATACATCAGTGCTTTAATAACTGCGCAGGCGATAAACAATTAAACAAATGAAATCATACGTGTACAATTCAATATATGCTAACTAACACATACTTTACTCTAGTATAAAGTAATATATGCCAATGCATAAGTACAGATAGAATTTACAAATAACATACAGATACTTACATG
>NC_068992.1:50883050-50888260 GCF_001194135.2 Octopus bimaculoides
AATGCATAAGTACAGATAGAATTTACAAATAACATACAGATACTTACATGCAAATACATACATACATACATACATACATACATACATACATACATGCAAAGCCAAATTGCTTTGTACGACATTATGCAAATGGTACATGAACCATCTGCTTGTATGCCACAACGTTTCATACCACTACAACCTGTCCACCAACTCTAAACGATCCTTGACAAACATGCGCACGCATTATTTTCATTAATAATCGACATGCAGTATGACTGAAGGGTTCTAGAGTCACTGTATTTTTTAGCTGAGTTTTGAAATTTATTTTCCTATTTACGTCAAAAGCTTATGCATATAATAATATATTTGGGGTAGTGTTATTTAATTCAACGTTCTTTTCTCTGAAATCTTTCTTCTGTCGCATAGGTTCTTTTTGAAATTATTACCATTCCACTTTCATGAATAGACTACATGAAGAAAAGGTAATCGAACACTTAAGATTAACACTACATTTTGTAAAACGATCTGTAGATTGGTTTTTATTTTTCTCAAGAAACTCAAAATTTTTCGTCTTATGAATAAAGATACAGTGCTGAAGCTCTAATTTCTCTAAAATCCTGCTATCGAACTCTCAGCTTCTATGTTAATATACAAATTATTATGTATAACATGATATTGCAGGGAAATTTTTTTCTTTAAA
This sequence comes from Octopus bimaculoides, assembly GCF_001194135.2. NCBI lineage: Eukaryota > Metazoa > Mollusca > Cephalopoda > Octopoda > Octopodidae > Octopus > Octopus bimaculoides. The sequence goes on from NC_068992.1 coordinate 50,883,733, forward strand.
ATTCAAAAGTTGTTACAAAAAATATCCAGATCATAACACTACTGATATGTATGTCATAGATTCACCTATGCTTGTGTTATGTGCGTTTATACATCGCTTCAACGAAAGTAAAATGCTATAAATCTACTTCCCGAGTAACGTTGTTGTCTTTGTTCAATGAATGCTGTATTTTCAGACATTGCTAGTGTCATAATTTTTCTCATATTCTAATATTGCCCCAAATGTACCATATTGTATTTCTATTCTGAACTACATATACTTCCCACAATATCTGAAGTGATTGATGAATATAGCTAAGTATGTTCTGCACATACAACACATTGTGTTTGCCGCTTTATATTTGCAGTGAGTTGCATATTCTCTCAGTAGAGTTTTCTGGAAGTAGCTCATGTTACTTGAATGGCCCATACAAGATTTGTGTATACAAAGAAAACACTATCAATGCGAGTAATCGATGATTGTTTAAAATAACTGGCTTAACTCTTATTCAAATAATCAATAATTTTATTTTTACCGTAACAGTTTTTGTAAAGAATATTTTTCAATAGTTCGATCATGTACCTTTTTTCTGAATTGTTAGTCAGTTTATAATATTTTAAGGGAAAATTTAACGTGAATATATTTAATGTTTGAAATTAAATAAGCGCTTTACCTTTAACCGTTATCTGTACAAATCTTATTCATAATCTTAAAGTTACACTGGAATTGCCATAAGATATGCATACATTTACTAAAAGTAATATATTTTGATCGAAACGTTATTATTGATTTATTTAACTACAGCATTACAAATTTATAGAAATATTGAAGCAGACTATTTTTCTATTCATACATTCCTGGACGGTAATAACGGTATAAAGGATAATGAAAACTGTTTCAATGAACAACTAAAATCGTCTCCCGAAATAGGCCCATTATGAATTTATTCCTTATATTTATCGCTTTTAGGTTTCTCCAATAATTTACAAATTAATATCGAAAACGGATCGAATGAATATATATACATAAACACGCACACACACACACACACACACACACACACACACATATATATATATATTCATTATTATTCCGAGCAAAGCTAAATATCTTGCATAATCGAGTTTTTTCACAGTTAGTGGGCCACTCTCCAGAGAAGATGCACCCGATCTTTTCTATGTATGTTATTAGGTTAATCATATATTCTGTTATGTGATGAATGAAATCGATATCCAAGTAATTTGCGACTTAAGGCCTTTGCAAACTGATCAGTATTTATAGAACAATTTTTGGTAGTAATGAAGGACCAAATCGAACAAATTGCCACAGGAAAATACAGACAGTTTATGAGGATATCTGTTCGAAGAGCACTTTTTCTTAACCTATTCTTTGTCTTATTTTTCAGATAAAAAAATGTCAGACATCAGATTGAATCAGCAAATGAAAAGGCACGCAGTAATCGTTGTCTTAAAAGCTCAGTATGGTCATACAGAGATACCTAGTTTCCTGTAAGTTTCCCGATCCTTCGTTATCAAAGTCCCAAAAGACCTGAAAGCTGCATCAAACATCAGCAGCTAAACGCAAAACGCGCAGGGATCTAGTAACATCAGAATATATAACATTGCCTCAAGATTCCAATAAATAAACGATAAAATCCCCGGAGAGTGAATCAGAGCTATTGCAAAGCACTGCAAGGTTTCATAATTCACCATCAGAAGATATGTGTATGAAGACATCCGATAGGTACAAGTCGTATGTGGTGCAGAGAATTCAGTTTATGTTGGATGCGATAAGAGAGAATCGTTCGATCGTGCAAAGCGCTTGATATTCAAGTTGAAGCACTGAGAAGCTGGCATGCTTTGGTTTAGCTCCGATGAGAAAAACGTCGATTAGGGCTACAAGGTAAAGCGGAAGGACAAAAATGGTTATGCAGAGATGCGAATGAGGTTCCAACAATTATGCATATTAGGTTGCCAGCAACCGCAATTTTTCCGGTAGTCGTTAGTAACGAGGGAAATATCATGCCTCCCTTCTTTTTTTTTTTTTTTACACAGGATTGAAGTTTCGATGCCGTTGTCTACACGGAGGTGCTGGAAAAAGTCGTGAGGCCCTTGCTAGAAAGAGTACACAAAGGAAGATCTTATGCTTTCCACTAAGAGGTAGAACAAGATGTTAGAAATAACAACCTACTAGCAAGATTCTATATGTTCTTAAGTTCGTGAATTCCCTAATTTAACACAGTAGACTATGCAAAAGATATACTCGCAATAATCAACAATGCCACCGTAAAATACTTTCTTTTAGATAGCGTGTTAGTGCTAGTATCTGCACGTACAACACACTCGTATACATTCTCACATGCAGATAAGTACACGTACATATGTGAACATATATGCGTGAGTGATTGTACGTGTCCATGCACATGCATATAACTACTGTTTAGCTTTCTATACACATATACTTATATAATGATGCGCACACACTCACGCGCGCATACAGACAGACATCTACACAAGCGTGCGCGAGCACACACGCACACACACACACACACACACACACACACACTGAGGCTTGAGTCAATGCGTGCATAACTGTATCTCTTGTTTTATCTACCAATCAGACCTATGCCCCCTTTCTCTTTGCAACATTTCAATATTATTATTATTGTTGTTGATATTATTATTATTATTATTATTATTATTATTAATGCTTTTGCTGTTGTTGTTGTTGTTCATGGTGATGCATGTAGGAATATATTTGACTATGACTGCATATATATATAAACGGATATATATACATATATATATATATATATATATATATATATACATACACACACACACAAACACACACAATCACACACACATACATACATACATACATACATACATACACATATATATATATATATATATATATATATATATATATATATATACATATATATATATACATACATACAAATACACACGCACACACACACATGTGAATATATATATATATTTATGTGTGTGTGGAAATGTATGCACATGCATTGATATATTGTCTAGAGTAGTAGTAGTAGTAATAGTAGTAGTAGTAGTAGTAGTAGTAGTAGTAGTAGTAGTAACAACAACATCACCAACAGCAATAGAAAAAACAAGAATAATGATAAGGACAATAATAATAATAATAATAATAATAATAATAATAATAATAATAACAATTACACACAGAGAAAGCGCAAAAGAGATTAGTAAGACAGCAGATACAAAGATGAATGCACGCAATTACACAATATGTGTGTGTGCATGTGTGTGCGTGTGTATGTGTGTGTGTATGTTCTTGTTCTTGTGAGTGAACGTGTAAGTGTCTGTACGGGGATATTTGTGTGGTTGCATGATCAGGTGCGTGTCTGTGTGTGTGTGTGTGTGTATGTGCATGCACCTTTGTGTATGTATGTGCACGCGCCTCTGTGTGTGTGTGTGTGTGTGTGTGTGTGTGTGTGTGTATCTATGTACATGCGTATGTGAACTTTTGTCTATATATGGCTTGCGTGAGTGGGGACGTTATCAATTCAGCAGGAAAGATAAACGAAACATAAAGATGAAACTCGATTCTAGCAGAAAGATATCTCTATAAACATATTGGACTTTCATACTCTTTCGTTGACTTCGCTACGGGCAGAATGTTCATCAAAGACATCGCAACTGTCGAAGCTTCATTGTAAACTGGTCACGAGAAGATGGCATTTGTAATATGAGATTGTTTTTCTGTTTACATCTAGCGAATGTGCGTTTGACCGAGAGCTTTTTATTTTATCTACCTTTGATAATGTTACACTAATATCATTGACACAACAATATTGATACGTACGTAAGTAGATATGCACGATACTATACATATATATATACATACACACACACACGCACACATTGATACAAGCTGAATGAAGATGTACATGCAAACATACAAACCAATATATCAATATATATATATATGTGCGTATATACACACATATATAAATATAAATATATATATATATATATATAATATATATGTGTGTGCAACTTTACAGACCTGCTTACCTCTCTCCTTGTCTGCCTACCTCCATATCTACCTACCTACCTACCTACCTACCTACCTATCTACCTACCTACCGGCCTACCTGCCTGCCTACCTACCGACATAAATGCATACATACCTGCCTACATACCTGCCTACATACCTGCCTGCTTTCCTACCTACCGACCTACCTACCTACCTACCTACCTACCTACATACATACATACATATTTACATAAATACATAATACATACGTACATACGTACGTAAATACTTACGTAACTACATGCGGACACACACTGCCAAGCAAATAGACTCTCAAACTATTGAAGAATGGAATGTATGAGAAATATAAAGTGCGAAAAAATATGCAGGACAAATAAATACTAGATATCAAAGACTAAACAAGTAGCCGTACGTACCAGAATGAGATTAATCAACAGAAAATTGAAGATATATGAGGAAAGAAACAATTGGAGTCACAAAAAAAAAAAAAAAAAAAAAA
>NC_068992.1:50888578-50896432 GCF_001194135.2 Octopus bimaculoides
ATATATATATATATATATATATATATATATATATAATTGTATTTCGGGATGGTCGTTTTTTTTTTTGCCAAATAAACTCACACACTATATATTTGTTGTTCATTCATTTATTACTGTTCTTATTTTAACTCCTGTCCATTGTCCGGATATCGAACGTCACACATCTGTGTATGCTCCGCTTAGTCCATTCTAATGGACTCCACTTTCGACCTACAAACAGACTCAATCGGGGTATACAGGGCCAAAGAGTAGTGGAATCCTAAAGTCAGAGGCTGTGTGAGCTGGGAATCCACATGAATAATGATGAAACATTCCATGTGCATATTATATTGTGCAGACGAGTAGTTGGATGGAATCTGATGTCATTCAGAACAATGAAAAAGGGTATCATTCTACACTTATGCAGAACTTTTGTTCTCGGTCGTCTGGATTATTGCTCCCAACTGTGGTCACGATAGACTGTCAAACAGGTGGTGCAACTTGAGGCAACGCAGCGCACCTATATAAAGAAGATTGCCTCGGTGATGAGCTACTAGGAGAGGCTGAAGGAACTGAAGCTCTTCTCCTTAGAAGGCATGAAAGCTATGCAGTGATATAAAAATATAAAAATGGAAGCTCCTAAAATGTCTAGCTCCCACCGTTGGATTTGAAAGCTATAACCAATCACCTCACTGGACAGCACCGCATAGTACCAACGATCTCGCCTTCTCCAGCTAGAATAAGGACCCAGTAATCTTACAGCTTGTATTTCAAGGGTCCAAACTATTCAACATTCTGCTAAACAACCTCAGAGATTTGCAAGGTGTAGATGTGGGGGTCTTCAAACGGTGTCTGGATAATTTTTTTTTATCTGAGGTACCAGATGAACCCACATCGTGGCACGAAGAAGAGTAGTTCCGTCCAACTCGCTACTTCATCATAAACTGTAGAGAAAAGAAACTCAAACAGGTGCTCCAGTATGGTCACAATCTTGGGGGGATGAAACGTATACGAAAATAAAAGATTAATAGATGCATGTATGTGTGTATACACTCACTCACTCATACATACATACATACACATATATAAACACGTTAAAATTTAAGTGCGTTTGAATGGGTAATGATAAAAATAGCTTTCTTAAATTGAAATTGAGGTGTTGATGAATGCCTTGGAATTGATGATTGCGTATATATCAGCTTCCTTTCTTTGTATCTGAATAGATACAATTAGATGTAATAGATTGGATAGAAAAGAAGTTCCCTTTCTTAAACATATGACTGTAGACCTTTACCGTTGAAAAATCTGTCATTTTTATTACACAATGCTTACACGCACACGCACACACACACACACACACACATATATATATATATATATATATATATATATATATATATTCATAGAACGTATACTTGTGTGCATTTGTGTGTATGTGTATATATATATGTATTTTCGTGAGGGTATGTGAGTGATTTTACGTGTGTGCATATCTCAATGAGTTCATGATAAAAAAAGTAATTTCGAAGGGAATCATATTTGAAACATGGCCTTTCGTCTCCATAATAGCTATTTAACAAACAATTATCTTGCAGAAGAATGCTGCAGAGAAAAGCGGGGACAGAAAGTATAAGGAGAAAAAAAAATCAGAGCAAAAGTTGGGAGATCTTGAAAAAAATCGTTAGTGGAGTAAATTTGGATATTCCACTCACTTTTATGATATCTATGTATTTGTCTGTTTGTCTTTCTGTCGGTCTAGCTAACCATCTATCTATCTATGCTATGTGTATGTATCTATCTATGTATTTTTGGTATGCATATATATGTATGTGTAGATATATGCGTATATGTGAAATCACAGTACAGATACATGATTAAGAAGTTACGTACGCAAGATTAGATTTGATCGCACAGAAAAGCATCTTTTTTAAGTGTCATATTCAATAGTCTCAGTTGCACCTATTTTTTGTGTGTGAATGTGATGAGACAGCAACTGTATAGTAGGTTGACTAGTAAATTGGTCTTGTTGCTGGAGAAACGTTAGTAGCTTGCCTTGTTGACACCTCGAGAATTACTTTTAATGTAATATGTGTCTTTCGAAATTTTAGCTATTTACAAGTTAATTGAAAAGCAAATAATGCAGTTCAATTAAGACAGAATCTTCAATGTTGAACGACAGTGATTCTGTACCATGTGATTCTGTACTATATATATATATATATATATATATATATATTATGTATATGCATGCATATATACATACACCTATATCGTGAACATCGAAATGAAATACGGAAACGATTAACAGGAAAGGTCAAATAAAATTCGAAATCCTCTTATCAGGCATGGAGAAATGATTTAGATTCAGAAGCACTTATAATGTGGAAGGTCTTTACATTCCATGATACTTCTCCTTTGGTTGAGATGATCGACGTACAGCGATTAACTGTGGAGGTCAACCAAAGAATGAAAGAGAAAGTGAAGACGGATACAATTAATACAATACATAATTCACAGTAAGACACTCACACACATACACAAACATATCCACATATATATGTGTGGATGTCTTTCGACAAGGTATTAGGGGAGAACGTAAAACTCATTTGTTAATCGGTGAAGAAATGTTTCTGGCAAAGGGCAGATCAGGTAGTAAGAACTTCTGACTTGTGTGTGTAGAGTGTTAGCAGCTAATGCTATCCAAATTAGTTGTCCCAATTCTCTGTAGCTACTAGATATGGTGATATATATAGCCAGAATGGTTACGTGTTCCTCTGGCATGGTTCAAAGGAGGCAGACATCTTTAGGAAAGCACCAATAAGAGTCGAAAATCTATCAAGATTTTTCTTAAGTTTTCAGTCCACCGAAAAATAGGCAAATTGTACCGGCATGTAATGTTTACTGCATACGTCTATGTATGTATGTACGTATTTAAACATGCACGAGTTTGTATGTGAGGTGTAAGTGTATAGGTAAGTCACAATTTCAATATAATGTAATTAATAGCTAGTTCTGATGCCAGCATTTTCTTAATGGAGTGTTACTAATTACTAGTAGCTGATTATAAGTAAATTTAGGAGCCTAATAAACATTAACATGGAATGAAGCAAAAACAATAACGAAAAACCTTCGCTCAAACCCATAGCATATAAAAGGCAAAGCCTAAATCGAAAAGAAAGCAAATATTGATGGAATGATTATTCTGAATAAAATAATTAAGGCCGAACAAAAACTGGTTACCTCAAATAACTACTTAATCATCACAACAATAATAATTTAAACCTAAACGGACACAGACATTGCGTTATCAGCTGCTCTATTGGAAATCATTATACATAAATATTTAATTAGGTGACTGAACACAAATTGCCTTAAACTATGTGTTTCATTGTATATTAAAACTCACGTTATTTTTCGATCGGCCATTTTAATTAAGAATTTTCGTCTAAAGATCCAGGCGTATATTACCTGTCAAGAAACATAACTTTGGGGAAGATTCCTTTCCAGGTGACTGAGTGTTCTCATTTATGTCTTATTCTCGGTATTGAGCACGCTTCTATTTTCCATTATCAGCAACGTACACACATTTATTCACAGAGAAATGCATGCGGCACTCAAATATTTATCCAACGTACAAGCAAACCCTTCATTCCTAAAACCTTATACAACCACATAAAATATAATAAGCGCCTACTCGTTTCGGAGTTCATCCATAACGCACAAATGAAAAGTCAGCAATACTAGTACGGAATTTTAGGTCTAATATATCATTCGCAGAACATTTCATAGCTCCTCTCCTGCCTATTTGCAAGATCTAGAGACAAGGTGAGATAAAATGTCTGCAACACAATTTCTTCATACGGCAGACACGTAAGTAGTTTTTCGTCTTGATTCAAAATGGTCGACTATTAATACTGCTCAGTTTTAAGAGCAATGTAAGATTATCAACCAGTTCCCTTTCTGCTGATTGAAATAAACCATTTATTTTGCTGTTGTGTTATTGGCAACACTTGTACACACACACACACACATTATATACGTATATATATATATATACATACACATATATATATATATATATATATATATATATATATATATATATATATATATATATATACATATACATATATACATATATATACATGTGTACATATAGTGCATATAAGTATACTTATAAAGACATATTAACAGGCATACACGCTCATACAGCCTCCTATACATAGATTGCCTATGTATATACTTACAGATATATCTATATGTACATGTGTGTGTGTAATATGTATACATACATTTATATATGCAAGTATATGCATGTGTGTATGTGCGTTTGTGTGTATGCGTGTGTATACTACGTAAGTGAAAATGGTAAAAGAGAACCTTTTATATTTTTATGGATTGATCTAAAACAAAAATTCAAGGAATATAAGTAATGAGAATTTACTGTGGATGTTAAAGTGAAATCTGAAACAATTATTGTGAAGGAGAATTGATCGTTAAAATTTGAAGTTTCCACATATCGCGGAAAATTTTGATTTACAGCAATTTAAATGTAATGCGTTGTTAGATAATGGATAGTTAAGCTTTGAAAGGAGGCGCAGTTGTAATGTTGAGAGGAATTATTTAAAAACATATTTATTTTCTTCGATCTTCAATCCATCTAGTTAGCTAGTCTGCCACCAGTTCAATATACGTTATTTTTATGCTTCGCTTCTAGTATATATCTCTAGTGATCGATGAAAATGATCGGCCATCAAACAGTTTTATCTTTATTCCCGTTTTAATGACATTATAGGTGTAGTTTAATGGGAATTAATTTAAAGAAATAAAAGAAAATGGAGTTCAGACTCAGTAAAAAAATAAATTCAACTTGAAAAAGTGGTTCAGAGTTTTACATTAGTCCGTAATGTACATAAAAAATTTTAAATGTCTTATAAAAGAATGTCTGTATACCACTTTAGTGTATAGCATTAAATTTGAAATAGTGTCATTCATTTTATTACGGGATTCCATTAAACATCACATGGTCTGTTTAATCGTGAGGACGTTTATAAGAGAGATGATTAAATTAGGCATCAGAGAGACGGAGGGTACACAATCGAGGGACGGTGAATAGAAATATTTGTTGATAGATAGCTTAATTAATTATATGTTTGATTGATTGAAGCTTAATACACTGAATGAGTGATTTATTGTTTTGTTTTTTTCATAGATTGAATGTATATATATTTTAAATAAGATTGACAGAATTGAGAGAAAGAGAGAGAGAGAGAGAGAGAGAGAGAGAGAGAGAGAGAGAGAGAGAGAGATGTGGAGAGAAAGAGAGAGAGGGAGCGGGAGAGGGAAATAATGTGAAGAAGATAGAAAGGCAGACAGATAGAAAACAGCGCCTGTTAAACAAGGTGGGAAAGGTTTACATTAATTCAAACTTAGTAAGACGAAAGATGAATTTATGATGAAGAAGGAGAACGAGTGATAGAACGAGTGATAGAGTAAAGGAGCGGAAGATAACGGAAGAAGAAGAGAACTATGTAACGTGAAAGCTATATGCATTATATACGTACACACGTGCACTCAGACACATATAATTGTGTTGGTTTGCCCAAAGAAACCAAACGCAGTAGGATATATCTAATTACTAAAGAACATATTTCATACATTCATAATCAAAATATTTTAGAGAATAAATGAATACGTTTTAAGAAATTTGCTCTACTACGGTGAAAATGGATTAAATATTCAATTATAAGATGCTATATAAATAATGTTACATCTTATTGATATATAAATATTAATGACGCCGTAGTGGTTAATATATTTACATAGAAGGATTATAATATGTGTAAAATTTAAATGAACACAGTTGCATTCATCGTATTGAGAACTATCGTAGCATTACCATTCCTGCATGAAAACGATGTAGTTTAATATGAAAGTATACACTGCAAAAGTTATTTTAATATTTATCCTCTTATTAAGGTAGTAGACTACTTTAGAATGGTAAATCATTTACGCTCTACGTGAAAATTGGTTAGTTTTGCTTTTGTTAATTAGACTTCTTGTTGATTGTACCGCTTGTTCTACTGTTCTGAGCTTTTCCGTTTCGAAGAACAGAAAACGTCTTGCTACTGAGCGCTAAATACATTTCATGACTAATTATCTCTTCTAGTCAAATTGTTTAAGTGTAAGATATGGAATAATAAATAGCTAACTTTGTAGATTCACTACATATATATATATTATTGCAGGCATACACATATATTGTTTTCAGCACAGTTAGATCTTTAACTGTACGTAGATTCGTATGTATACATACAATACATACATGCATGTTTGTTTGTGTGTGTGTGTGTGTGTGTGTGTGTGTGTATGTGTGTGTGTGTGTGTATGTGTGTGTGTGAGAGAGAGTGTAAATATTCTTTATTCTTTTTTCTTTTACTTGCTTCAGTCATTTGACTGCGGCCATGCTGGAGCACCTCGTTGAAGGGTTTTAGTCGAACAAATCGACTCCGGGACTTTTTTTTTAAAGCCTGGTAGTTATTCTATCTAACCCTGTCTATCTATCTATCTATCTATCTATCTATCTATCTATCTATCTATCTATCTATCTATCTATCTATGTGTGTATGAATTACTGTCCTTATCCTTAGTAGGTCTCAGAATATTGATTCATTCTGAAATGGAAAATGAATTTTTTTCTCACAACATATATTTGGGTTTTCTTGAAAAGTATTCCTTTCTTCCAAAATTGTTTAGAAATTCACGTAATTACTATATATTCATTATTGTTATAGTCAACAAAATTCTATTTTTCTAACTGAAATGCTTGTGGACATGCAATGTTCTAAGTAGTATTCTCCTCACCTCCTAAGAAACGTATTTCCATAAACAATACCATCTCAGTCGTTGTTCACCACTTTGAATTGTTGTAAATGACTTCAGAGGTACTTTTGGAAAACCAACAGCCATATAGGCATATGACTGTAAAATAAGAGGCTGACGTCTGTGGTCTGGTTAGGCCAAACAGATTCATAGGAACTCTTATATACACCTGTAACATCATGGGTCTTTATTATGTACGAAAGTGGTTACGGCACACTCCTTTGATTAACCGAAACAGCTGTCAAGATAAAACATAACTCCATTCCTATACTTTATTTCATTTTCCGTAGTCTGTATTCATTATTTCATGTACATACATGCATTAAGCCTATTTCTGTTTATCCGTCTTAATATATGTAGGTGGTGCCCCAACATGACCGCAGTCGAATGACACAAATAAAAGATAAAATATATTCACGCAAATACACTAACACACGCACACGCACGCGCATACGCATACATAGTTTACTGATATGTTAAAGGATTTTCTCATCCGGTTCTGATTTTATGATGCCTCGTTCACTTCTACGCAACTTATTGACTCTCACCTCCCCTCTAACGTTCTTGAATCTCTTGTGCCAGCGACAAAGGAATTCTTACTTCATACAAGTTAATCCGCAATCAATTTGAAGCATTTCATGAATTCCTGTTGCGTTTTTACCCAGGTTAACACAGATATGTATTGCGTAGCGAACTTCCAAGCTAGCCAACTGTGGCAAGTATTCTTTAGTAGGATATATTCCTAGAACTATTACAGCCATCTCGTTCAATTTGGAATAATAAATATTGGCAGTTTTGCTTATCTGATTATCGTAATAATATATCAAAATTAGAATAATCTAGGACAGTTATAACAACCTCTCTTAAAAATTCTGAAATTGGGAAATGAACGTCGTACAAACATTCTGTATGTATGTGTGTGTGTGTGTATTGTCTGTCTGTGTGTGTGTGTGTGTGTGTGTGCGTGTGTGTGTGTGTGTGTGTGTGTGTGTG
>NC_068992.1:50896975-50900376 GCF_001194135.2 Octopus bimaculoides
ATATATATATATATATATATATATATGTGTGTGTGTGTGTGTGTGTAAATTTCTTCAAGAAAAATTTTGGTGGCAATGGCTTAGAATTCCCAGCTTTGTAGCTGACAATGATGACAGGTAGGACGCCGACAGAACATAATCCTTATTTAATTGTTTCTTGAAACAATTCAAAACTAGGTATGCTATTAAAAATTATTGAACAATCCATCATTTTAATATTAATAAATCATAAACGTAATAAATAACAAAGGCACTCAGATAGTGCAAACCTCCGCCAAGGCAACACCTACGTACTCACAACGATTAACCGGAGGGGATTTTTAAAATGAGAATATCTGAAATAAACTCGACTGCTCTCACAAACCAGAATACTAAAAATGAACCCGACCGCTCTCAAAGTTAAGTAAAAAAAAAAGAAGAAAAATAATCCAAAATCCTTGCCCGGTACATGATCGATCATAATGGTCACCACGGAATGTGAAGGTGGGTATGCAGACCGTTTCTGTAATGCTGTGTGTGTGTGTGTGTGTGTGTGTGTGTGTGTGTGTGTGTGGTCTGCAGTGGGAACAGGGACATTTTTCTCTATGAAGGCCTTTTTTAGTCTATCCACGGATATAGTATCTGTATATATACATGTACACACACTTACACATGCATCTATAGGCACACATGTACGTACATGTAAATAGACAGATCAATAGATAGATAGATAAATAGATAGATAGATAGATAGATAGATAGATAGATAGATAGATAGATAGATAGATAGATAGATAGATAGATAAAAAAGACGTATGACATATAAAGAAAAAATATATACTGTGATACATAAAAATTTAGCGTCAATAGTAGAGAATTTTAATTCGAAATGCTTTTGTTATTGCGAATGGAAATAAATTGATTTTCTTCTATAATTTTGAATGTCCTCTTTCAATATTTCTGAATGGAAACAATTAGACAGTAGAGGTTAGAATTAAATACTCTTTGTTGAGCTTATCACCTTGCACTCGTTTCTTAATAAAATATAAAACAATATTCACAAGCATATTATGTACATACATATATACATACATACATACATATACACGCACATGCATACACACACATACATATATGTGTGCGTATGAGAGTGCGTGTCTGCGTATGAATTAAAACAAACAGGAGTATTTGTTCATAAATTGCTTAGGTGAACCAACTAAGTTTATGAAAAATATTCTGCTATTTGCTTTGGCTTTCTGTATGCACTCTAAGTTGTTACCAACTTTAGAGTGCAACGAAAGGCAGCTCTGCAGAATGTGCCTTCAGATATATGCAAATGCATATGGAACTCTAAACACTCGCTGTTTATCGAGCAAGTTAAATTTAAATAGCAATGCAATCGAAAGTGTGTCGAAAAGTAATGTGATTTTTATCATAAGTGGCGCTATTTTTTTCAATGGGGGTAGTTGATATTTGCTACAGATGTAACGGTGTATACACTTTTGATCTTTAATTATCTAACTTTGACGTTTTTCAGACATGAATAAATGAGCTGACATCAAAATGACTGCCCTGCTGGAAGCCCGTCAGATGTAAAGGAAAGTAATTGTGTCTTTTGTTGCCTAAGGAGAGATTCCGGTAAACATTGAAAAACTCTGAAGCATGCTTACAAAAATGAGGCTTTAGACTTGCAATGTGTGGAGATGAGTGAGCCGTCTGAATGAGAATTCATGAAAACAAAAAGAATTGGATAATTCAAGTTTAGCAGACGTACCACGTAGTGACCGCCTATCAACTTCTGTTAACACGGCCAGCAAGGAAAAAGCAGACGCTTTTGAGCTGGTAATCATATAACTAACGATAAGCTGGTACCAGAGACTGGAGTTAGCCATGGCAATGTTCATGACAATATCAAGCCACTTGTACTTTCAAAAGATTGTGCATCCTGGATACCAAACCAACTCAGAGATGATCAGAGACCAGAAAGTGTTAACTGTTGCACCGAACACTTTGAATTCAATGAAAGAGACAACGCTATCTTTCAAAGGATCATAAGTGGTGCTGAATCTTGAATTCAACTATGAACAAAAACCAAAAAGAAAATCAACGGAATGGTGCCATCAGACGTATCCAAATACAAAATAGTTCAAAGCAGGAAACTCAGCTGCAAAAATCATGGTGACTATCTTTTGGATGCTCAAGGTTCTATGTCGATTTGGTGTCAAGTGGTGAATTGTCAACTCTGAAGCATGCACTAAGAAAACCCATAAAGTCTTAAAGCAAGAACTACCGAGTAAGACCTAATTTGGAGATGAAGAATGGCCTTCTTGAAACGGCAACGTCAGGCTTCACCCAAGTCTCTGAACAAGGGAAGCAATCGTCTCCCTCGACTTCCTTCTCTTTGGACCCATAAAAGAATCGCTGAGCTGCAAACATTATGCTTGCGGAGAAGTGAAAAATGCTGTTAGAAGTTGGCTAAATAAGCAGCCGCTTGACATTTACGAAGCTGGGATACATACCCTCATTCGTATGTAGAACACTGCCATTAAAAGAAGCGATGACTATGCTGAGAACTAGGGATCTGAACCTGTGATATATAGCTATATTCTGGTGTAAGATATGTTCGATTGTGTTCCTTATTGTGCTTTTTTTTTATATAACACGAATTACATAACCTTTGAACTAACCCTCGTATGTGCGTTCCTAAATATACACACACACGCACACACATATGCACCATAAACACACACACATACATACACGCACATAAATTTGCAGTTAAGACTTCGATTTTCCGGAACTTTGGTCCCCAACTCTTTCACGATTATTGATTTTTCTAACCAGGGGTGATCACCTTGGCCAGCACACTCTAAATTTAACAAATATTAAATAATTAAATGAACTAGCGTTACTTGTACATTAGAGTAAATCAATGCAGATTATACAAGGTTCCCGGTCATAGTGTCTGGAAATTCAGTGTTTCAAGTGTGCATGATATAAGTGAATGGAAACTACAGTTAAGTTACATACTAGTCATAATTCAAACATGCTGTCTTCTATTTCACGCGCATTTTCATGCTCTTCCGTTGTTACTTTTTATCCTATTTCCTTGTTATCTAATTTGTCTACCCTGTACGATCTTGATAACACTTGTTTTGACATTAATTAAATTCTTCTTCCGAACAGGTTCACTTCTTTCTATTACTTCCGCACAATAGCTTCTAGGAATTTCCTCTCTTTCATTCTAGCATCATATACCTTCACTTATATCCTATTAGTAATTGAATACTTTATTTTTCCTCTCATGCGTCATATTTTTCCTCTTTCATTTTTCTGACTCCTAGTTTTCTTTCTTACATAAAGAGTTTTCTTTCTGTTTCTACAAAGTAAAAAGTAATTTAACTATATATATATATATATAT
>NC_068992.1:50900762-50901845 GCF_001194135.2 Octopus bimaculoides
CACACACACACACACACACACACACATATACATTAATTAAAAAATAGATTTTATTTTAATGGTATTTATCATGATTTAAGGAGATTAAAATATAAGAGGTTCAGTCTCAGTAAAATAATTCAATTCAGAAGGACCATTCAGAGTGTTACTAAAAAATATAGAGCAAACGTAACGTATAATACATTTCATCACATGATGTTTGTATTTCGCATCACTCGCCAGCATTAAATTTCGCATAATATTATTTATTTTTCGTATGGAATGCCATTAAAAATCACATAGCCTATTAAGTTATGAAAACATTAAATAGTTTCATAGAATGGCGATTAAGGTATGTTGCTGCGATATCCAGTGAGAATGAGTTAAAACAGTGAAAATAAGAATTTGTTGATAAATTGATAGATTGATTATATATGATTGATAGATAACTTAATAAATTGACTGAGTGTTTGATCGCTTGGTTCATTGATTGAATGTGTGTATATAATGTAATTAATAATTACTGAAGAGAGGGGCGGGGAGAAATTTGGGAAGCAGTAAACATTGAAACTGGGTTAGATAAAACTACATAAATGTAAATGGAGATAATAAGATGATAGATAATATGTGATGAATGCGAAGGGAAATTAATACAAAGTATGTTTGTAAAGATTTTTGACGATGGAGGAGAAATTGTGACATGCAGAATGTTTATAATGGGAGAGCGTATGTGCTATGAAAGAAAGAAAGAAAGGAAGACATAGAGAAACGATATATAAACTAAGTGTTGAAGAGCAATGTTGTAAAACTGAAACAGTAACACAAAACTGAAGGAGTTGTATTACATTGACTTGATAAATGCGTCATGAAATATACGGACATCAGAGATACGTTAAGAGATACGTAGTGAGACTTTTTCAACTGGCTCTCACATATCTACTTAAAAAGCATAAATGTTCTGTAAAATATCATTCCTGATGACACTCTGAAACTAGATGAAAGTGCTAAATACATAATTATCCAAAATCCTGACTACCTCCTTTTTCATACTATATAAAATCTGTATACAACTTTAAACAATATATATATATATATATATATATA
>NC_068992.1:50902400-50902775 GCF_001194135.2 Octopus bimaculoides
ATAAATAAAGGAATTATTACACGAATTTCTAAGGAATAAAATTATCAAATGCATAGCAAACACCAGTTACAAATATAAGAAGGTAAATTTTTTTACGTTCATGTCTGTATGAGCGAACGTCTATGTGTGCATATATATATGTATCTATGTGTTGTTACTTTTTAGTTGTACCTTTGAAGGTATATGCGTATATGCTATTATGCGTGTCTCAGTTTTTATTCACAAACATACACTCGTATATACACATACGCACATATATTCATACATACATACACACACAAGCACGCATATATCCATATACTTACATTAACTGTACGTTATATGAATTAGTGTTTGGGTGAACAAAAGTAGGCTTACGGAAAAGACAGAGAATAG
>NC_068992.1:50902875-50905534 GCF_001194135.2 Octopus bimaculoides
GTAATGTCCGACCCTGGAATATGTATTCTTTGGTGATTTATTAATCAACTGAGTGCAACTGATTCGAGTTCGAGCTTCTCACAGATAAAGGGTTATATTTGTCTTCGGCCTTAGCGTCTGACGAATCGCCCAAGGAGCTAAGCTCTTTGTGGGTGCGAAACCGTTGGTCTCTCTATGCTCGTACGTAGACGCAACTACACACACACACACACACACACACACACACACACACACACATATATATATATATATATACGTGTGTGTGTGTGTGTATATATATATGTGTGTGTTTATGTATATGTATATATATATATATACATATACATATACATAAACACACACACACACACACAATCATATATATATATATATATATATATATAACGATTTTCAAAATTAAAGTATGAGGCTATATGTATCCTCTGTAATGTGTCAAAAAATAGTTTTGATTCATCATAGAGGAAACACGGAATCTTGAAGTCTATCAAAAATTCTATCACTTGATTTGGATACACTTATGTAAACTAATGTTTGATACCACAGAGGATATACAAAGCCTCACACTTTACTTTTGAAAATTATTTTCAAATAAGTGAAACCGGTTAAATTAATAAATACTTTTAAGAGACTCCTTCATTTTCAGATTCTTTTCATTATATATATATTTTTGTGTTTGCACGCGTATATGTGTGCAAGAGTGTATACACAATCATTTTTAGCGTTACTACCTACTATACGCAAACAATTTTCAAAACTATTTTCTTGAACGATCTTTTCAAGAAGCTTAAACTATTAGAGAAGATTATATATATGACATTAAACCGTTTGTTCCAGTGTACGTGTGTATATTTGTAAACACAACATGAACACATATGTACATCTAAATACAGACATAGTATATATATATATATATTTGCATGCATATATGTATGTATGTGATGTGTGTATCTTTTTCATATAAAAATCATACTTCGTTCGTTGAAGACTATCAAAATCTTAATCAATCGAAGTGCAAATGTTAAGCGATACTCAAATCTTTCATCTTCTATGTTTCTACCTTTGTTGCTATATAGGTCTTCAGATCAGCCTGCTATGAACATTGAAATGGTGGATGACAAAACCCTAGCAGGTATTTTCTAGACTAAAATAAAAGAAAGAAATGCAAAAAAAGGGTGGGACATTAATGAAACAACATTTTGATGGCCTTCTTTGAACGTAATTAGATTAAACGAAGAATAAATCTGAGAAAGAACCAGGTATGTTTAAATTCTGTTTTATAATTAAATGCAAAGATTAATTTTTTATGTTGTAGTATTTCTAATTTATTTGTTCCCTGTATTCTAGGATTACTACTAAATTTGTCTTCATTGATGGCTCTTTAAAATACAATAGCAATGAAACCACTTTCTTTTTCAGTAGCTACAGTCTTTTTTAAATTTTTATTCTCATTTTGCTTTTATTATTCTACTACATCGTGACGCGCTGGCAGAAGTGTTAATGCATCGAAGAGATGTCTTAACGTATTTCTTTAAGTTCTTTGTTCACATTTCACGGAAATAAACTTTATTTCCTTTGGTACACATTATTAATCACAGAGGGGTAAAATGCAAAAATGACTTCGGTGGTATTGCTAAGTTCCACTAAGCAATGTATCGACTTGCTAACGATTCTACCAGCTCGCCACCTCACATAAAGTTTGAGAATGGTTTCAAATTTTGGCCGAAGTCCAATAATTTCGGAGGAGGGGATAAGTCGATTATATCGACTCCAGTATTCAACTGGTACTTATTTTATAGACAACGAAAGGATGAACGGCAAGAAGATGCTGGCGGCATTTGAACTCAGAATGTAAAGACGGACTATATACTGCTAAGCATTTTGTCCGGCGTGTTAACGATTCTTCCAGCTCGCAGCAACTTATTAGGAATTAGTATTTTTGTACTATTCTATAAGAAATTATTGTTTCCTTTATTTAAAATATTTTAGTTGATTTGTTTACAGAGAAGCTAGAAACCAATTTCTCTTCCGAGACCTGTGAAATATTGTGGTTTTCGTCCAATTTATGAAGACATATATGTGCTGGGTTTTCTGTACTTAACCGGAAATGTTCTGTGAAACTTTATATCATATTACACACTGTTTAAAAGTAACAGAAGCGGCCGATTTAGTAAAGGGTGGACATGAGAAATCTCGTGCGGCCAGGTCATTTATCAGAAAGGAAGTCACATTTTTGATTGCTGCAGAATTGATAACGACAGGAATTAGTTGTAACACTGTAGACAATAAATTATAGACACCCAGTAAAGAGATGTTGCGTGATTTTCTGAAAATTAATTAAGGTTTGATGCACAAACATACTTTCTCTCCAGCATACAAGCAGAGACACAAATGACATAGATGCATACACATTCACACACACATATATACATAAACACACACATACATATTTGCATTTATAGGTATATCTCTTTATATAAATATATGCTTGTATATCATATATGGTTGCGTGTGTGCGTGTGCGCGTACGCCAGAGGTTGTTAGCGAGTGACAGATACAGACAAATAGGCAGATACATAGATTGGCACACGCTTACAAATATATATCTATCTATCTATCTATCTATCTATCTATCTATCTATCTATCTATCTATCTATCTAT
>NC_068992.1:50906307-50907955 GCF_001194135.2 Octopus bimaculoides
TATATACATACATGTATATATGCATATATATACATATATATATATATATATATATATATTATGTGTGTGCGCACACACGTGTGTATATGTGCATGTGAATGTGTATGTGTCGGTGTCTCATAGTGCGTATACATTTATGTATACTTGTGTGCATATCTCTCTATGCTTCTAAGTACGAAAACTGGAAATTATTATCTGGAAATAATCTGCAGGCTGAATTTTTGTTTTCTATTTCAATTCAAAAGCTAAACTAACTGTAAAGTCGTAATTGTATATGTTGCAATTATTAGTGGTTAATTTCACACCGAAGTGTTTGCTGGTCATTGCGAATTAAAGATCACGCTTCCTTCGGCAATTATTTAACTACGCGCAGTGGTGCCATTATTAGTACTGTCCAATGTTTTGTTATATTTTTTAAAATTTATATATGTATTACATTGTATTTCAGGACTGGTCTAAAGTGAAGGAGGTGGGAGCAGTAATGAATTATAGATTGTCTGGCTTTAGACGTCCGTAATTGTTGAATCAATGCGAATCATTCCAGATAACGTCATTGTGTAGACGAAAAATCATTTCGGAAAGAAGTTAAACGCAGATTATCAGCTACTGGGAATAACTCTAAAATATTTAGAATAAAACAGAAGCATTGCTATAAAAATAGAGAGACATTTAAGATGTGCGGACAAGCATCAAGTTTTACGTATATGGCATGTTCTAAGCAAGCTTTTGTTGTAAGTACAATATCGATTACTGCTGGAAGGTAATTCTGATTAGATACAACATTTATCACCTTTAAAGATGCATTACACAAAAATAGATTAACTGCAACATAATTAAATAGATAAGCTATCAGATATTTCAAGATATCTTGCCTATTGACAAGTATATCGATGTAAATTTAAGGTCAATATATACTGAAGAATTTGTATGCCTTCTAAAACATAATCGCTTCTGCTATCAGTTTTACCGGGTACTATAAATGAAACTAAGCTATTTTCTATATGCCACAGACAAGCAACAACAAATCTTAACAAAAAAGGGATTCACTGAACATTTATTCTGAATGTAAAAGGCTATCATACTTTATATAAGAAGATTAATTATACATTAAAACATATTTCTCAAACATATACAGGATTTCGGGTTAAATTTGATAGGTGGCATAAAAGGAAACGAAAATACAATATCCCGTTCAAAAGTAAAATTATTTTAAACATTAAAAAATATCAACCGTATAGCGGTTAGTAGATAACAGATTAATCAAAGCAGCTTCCATCAGCTTCTATCACAGTTTCAAGATGCCTTCGGAACCTGGAGCGTGCGTCCTACACTGTGTCTTGACGAAGATCTTCAAATACCTCCCTGGACTTGGTATTGTACGCTGAACAAGTGATGCCTTTCTCAATCACGCTCCACACATAGTCACCCATGGGCATACAATCAGGGGAATTAATAGGCTAGAATTTGGGGCCGATGAAATCTTTGAAATTCTCCGACAATCATTTCTGACTCTTTCCGAAGATTTTGCAAGGAGTCGAATCCTGCTGCCACACACATGGCTTTCCAGGTTCAACTCTTTCTTGCCAGTGGTATTTGATCACAATCTATCTCTCTCTCTCTCTCTCTCTCTCTCTCTCTCTCTCTATAT
>NC_068992.1:50908036-50909460 GCF_001194135.2 Octopus bimaculoides
TGTGTTTGTGTATATATGTTTGTACGTATATTTGTTTATTTATTTATTTATATGTATATATGGGGTGTCAGTTTGCACTTTTTTGCTTTGTATTCTTGAAGTTCATTGTGTTGGAAATTATATTTGAGGTGTGGCTGGAATGTGTGACTAATGAGTATTTATGGTCCATTTCCTTCCTCTTCACCTTGTATAGCAGTTTACTCTTGTTGAATACTAGTTCTCAGTTTTAATTGAACTGCCGTTTCAACTATGACCGCTGTGGAATTTTATGACTCCAGTTAATTCTTCCCCACATAATTACTTTGGTTTAACACTGATTTATATTACATACTTGTACTGTATTTATATATTTACTCTATTAGTCTTTTTTAGTTTATTCATTTTACTTAATCTTCTCAGTTCTTTGTATTTTATATACATATACATATACGTACACATACACACATACATTCATACTTACGCACTTAAAGCATACATACAAAACGCATACATATATATACCGATATGCTAATATATATTTATGTATGAATATTTTTATGTATAAACATAGAATTTAACTAACATGGATGAGTTCCACCACAAAATCGTCTTCAGAAAATTGCTACGTTTATATATGCGGTTAAAAATCTTCTTTAAACACAACTACTACTACAATATTCAGTATTCGAAGACGAATAGAAAAGTTTATTTTTTATTTATTTTTTGTTCACTAAAGTAAAATATATTTATCTAACTTTCAGTTTCTCTATTAATCTCAGATGGATTTCTCTGTCAATCAGTTTTCTACTTTCTGTCTCTTTATCTTTAAATAATTCTTTTCTTTGTACGAATATAAATATTAGAATGAAGGAATGAATATACAGTGACAAAGGTACATGTGTGTGTGTATATATATACGTATATATATATATGTGTATATATATATATATGCATGTATGTATTACGTAGTTTTATATATGCAAATATGGTGTATATATATGTGTGTATATTTATATATATATATATATGTACATATAAATATGTATATATATATACGTATATGTATATATACGTATATGTATATATATGTATATTATATATATGTATATATATGTATGTATATGAGGGTAAGGATTTATATGTACAAAGAAAAAAACGAGAACCAAAAAAAAAAAACAGTGAAGGAAATATAGTTTACCTGCATGTGTTATTTTGGGTCTGTATATGCAGGTATATATTCAGATAAATGTATTGAGAATAGTTAAGCTTAAGAGTATGCTAAATATAATCGATGTCTTAAAAACAATACTCAAGAAATTTTAACAATAAATAAAGTTACAAATACCTCGAGTACAGTAAGCATAAACAGGAACTCTATATGTAC
Source organism: Octopus bimaculoides (assembly GCF_001194135.2). Classification (NCBI taxonomy): domain Eukaryota; kingdom Metazoa; phylum Mollusca; class Cephalopoda; order Octopoda; family Octopodidae; genus Octopus; species Octopus bimaculoides. The sequence goes on from NC_068992.1 coordinate 50,909,400, forward strand.
TCGAACATAGACACACACATACCCATAAACAGGCACATGTATATATTTCATGTACATATAT
>NC_068992.1:50911774-50919585 GCF_001194135.2 Octopus bimaculoides
ATTCATACCCCCGCGTGTGTACCTCAAAATCTTCATAACTGTAGAATAGGTAAAAGCCCAGGTGAAGCCGATCGCAGGTGCAGATCTCGGGTGTAGTAGCAATAGTTGAAAAATCTGCAAGCATACTTGTTTTTTGACTCTCTATTGCTTGGACAATCAACAGTATCTACCGGCATAGAAAACTTTATTTTTTAATTAAATATCGCAACAAATCCATAGAGGTATTGTAATCCATACATTTAGCTATTACATGCTGTACGTGCTGATATATTTGAAATAGTTGACTCGTCAATTGTGCATGCATACCACAGAGTTACATCAACTATGGATGATGTAAACTAAATGCCAACAACACTCTCACATTTTGAAATCCTTGAAGCGGTAACAAAAGTCAAATGCTAATGCAAGCTGTGTGTACAAATAATAGCGAGGAAAGTGTCGGTAGAATAATTAATGGTGAATGATGTCCTTGTCTAAAACCTCTGATATTTTGCATGTTACAAAATCATAGAACGCTATTTGCTGCATGCCACAATGACATTTTGTCGATGCAGGCCTTGGCTAATCGCCTCAAGCGCAAGACACCATAGAAATTGAATACATTCTATTCTATTTCTTTTCTGTTGGGTTTCATGATTTTATCCTTCATATAAACTTCAACCTTAGATTAAAATTTTTGTGTATCATTCTTAGTAGTTTGCTTGTTCATTAATTTGCGTTTACTCATTTCCAAGACACATTTCTCCGCCACATTTGTTGAAGTGTGAGTCGTAAGTCATTTAACTTGAATTGATATATCGACAAGCGTTCTTTCATCTAGGATAATTCGAACGTTTCATATATTTTCAGAAAATGTATTCACGATATTCATATGATATTTTTTTTCTTCACTTAAAGCATGCAGTTTTATGAGAAGGCATTATAATACTTACATATATACAAATACATAATACACATATGTATGTAAGCGTATGTTCACACATATATATATAATATACACTCACACGCATGCTCGTTACACATATACACATACACGCGTTCATATATATATATATATATATATATATATATATATATATATATATATATATATATATATATATCTACGTAGGTTCGTGTTTGTGCTTGTATGTATATACATGTATGTAAATATTTATATTTGCTTTTATGTATAGTTATATAGAAAAATACTAAACATTAATTGGAGAATCAATACTTGTAAGTTAAGTAAGACATTTATTTTATCTTAAAAGGGGATAGAGTTGTCAGTGACTTCAAAGTATGCGGCTCACTTTCCTATATGACCGTCTGTTTAAATACTACATAATTATAGCTGCAATATTTTTTCGTTCAAAGTCATTTAACTTAACTGTTCAATAAAAGAGAAAGATATCAGATTTAGAGCAATAAGACATCCAATTATTCATATATACATCAAAATTAAAGAGACACAGGAAATTTAAGTGGAGTAACATACTGAAATAATATAGCCACAATTTCCCCACTCACCCGATAATATTATATGTCTGTATAATGTTTATATATGTATAACCATGGGAGTGTAGCACCGAATTAATGCTCGAACTAATCAAATTCTTTATATTTCAACTAGTTCAGTAGATTAGGAGTTGCCTATAAGAAATAGAATACTTAAATGGGAAATAAAGAGGCAAGTGTTGGCCTGCAATATTAGATGAAACTAAAGCGGAGAGCTGGCAAGATGATTTGCGGCATATCATCGTCTTTACATTCCACCTTCAAATGCTGCCGGGGTTGACTTTGGCTTTTATCCTTTTGGGCTCGATAAAATAAATACCAGTTAAGCACCGGGATCGATGTAATCGATTTACTCTCTCACTGGAAATTTGCTGAGCTTCTGCCAAAATTTGAACCCAATATTAGTTGATACTAATTCATTTATATAAGTTGTTACATATATATTCATTAAAAAAAATAGGATACATGTTTGTATCAGTTTGGAAGATTTGGCAAATGGTCGATGCTATTATGTAAATTGTACAGAATATTATTAAACGCAGCAAAACCCGTTGTGGATATATATAAAATGTATTTGTAAATCTCAAATACATGACTTCCTCTCATATACAATTGTCCATCCTCGTTGGTAAAACATTGCATACTGCTTTGTATATTAATTTTACACACACACACACACACACACACACACACACACACACACTCACGCACACACGCACGCACACACACATACACACACATATTTAAGACACGGTATAAATAATGGTCATTACATATTCTTCTATTGTAGTAAATTCGATTTACAAACACATGCGCGCGTGTATGTGTGTGTGTGTGTGTGTGTGTGTGTGTGTGTGTGTTTACTTGTAAAGGTCGTGTTATGACCCTCAAAATATAACTAGTGTGTTAGAACATCATATGTTTCTGTACACTCTCAATCTTCCTTTACATCCAGTATTCATGTTGTTATTGCAAGATTTCATGTTACATGTCTCTTTTGCTATGAACATCACATAATACAGCGACAGAATTATATTGTTGTAAGCAATGAGAATATAGAGTACAGCAAGAGGGAAGAACATAATTTTAAAGTATTTGAAAATCTACCCTTACACTTGTTTGAGTAGCAAATAGGAACTGATTATGCAAGAAAACTTACAGTAATGTTTGATCCTAACATGTAATATCATAATGGAATACTTTCAGTCTACAGTATTCAACGTTATGTTTTTCTTAGTACACACATATTTCTCTCTCATCATTCAACCAATCTTTCAGAATAGCAAAGTTTCCACATTCGGTCTAAATACTGGAAAAGGTTATGAGTACACAACGAGGAGGTAACCCTTTCTTAGCTTCGTAGATGTGAACACATGATATTAATTTAACTTCCAAATTAGACTGGCGTCAAATCAACGATTGGAGAGCCAGTCTCATTTGATATACAATATTAATTAGAAGCACGGCGTAGAGTACAAAGACGGGGTAATCCTGGCTTCCATCACATGTATTTGATCATAATGTCTACTTAAGTAGGATAATTTATGACTAAACAACAATAATATCTGTGCTGGCCTGTTGGATTGTATCCAACGTAACGCACACTATCATATAACTATTAAAATATTTCATCATGGAACAAAACAAAAATGTATCATATATTTTTCACTTAATACAACTAAGATTATCCGCCAGATTAGCATTGTATTTTTGCGTTTTTATTCCTAGGGAAGCTTTCACTGAGCATCCTATGACAAAGGATATCAAAGGATTAGAGACCGTTAACCTCTTCTCATTTTGAAATCATATCATATCTGTTTATTATATTCGTTATTCTCTACATCCATTATATACCATGCATTATCCTCTCTAGCAATCCATTTTATAGTGCATACAATCTTATTTGAGGTAGATTTGGCTGTGCTGCTAGTTTTAATAAATTGGGCAAATTCATACTTGCTTCCTCGTTGAGTCGTGAACATTCTTTTGGACATGATGATCAGTAGAAAACCTCAGTTCACATACGTACATCTTTGTCTGGACTTTTAAGCAAGCAATGCAGTAGCGTCTGCTTTTGGATCGGAGAACAATGCAATTAAAGTGTCAGTGTTTATAATTTTATGGAAATCCTATTGTTTCATACAATATTGTAATATTTCAGCCACCCACTTAACAATTATAACATCACTGTTTACATTTAACTTTTAAATGTAACCAATCGCTACTCGGAGCAATGTTATTTTTAACAAAAATGTATTTGCCATTTAAGTGAGACAGTATGTCTATATAGTACCCTTAAAGTACATCAAAAATGACTTTCCACAAACTGAATCTAAAAGTAAAAGATAATGAAAATAAAACAAAGCAGGAATACTAAAAACAAACTAAATATTCTGCCTAATATTAAAAAAAAAAAAAAGAAAACACCTCGACTTAAAAGCTTCTATTGGAATGCAAGAAGTTAGAAAGTTTCTGTCACAAATGACATAGTCATAAGTATTTAATATCTCCGAGTGATGGATTAAGGAGATTTCTCTGTAATCCTTAGCAGGGAAGTTTAACCTGCCTTTTATATAAACATTAGTTCAAAGAAACATTCTTAACGTTACCGTCATGGTAAGATTACGTTTGTAAATTATTTTTTTAACGATTCAGTTTTTTTGTTATATAACGAAATGTTTAACTATTAAGTTTTATATAATATATTCAATTGTGTACGTGTATTTTATAGACGATTATGTAGGAAGGTAAATAGTCGACATTTTGTAGCAATAGGTTAGATTGCAGTAGGGAAATGTAGTGAATGAGACATAGTTTAATATTCGTTCACGTTTTATTCTCCGTTCAAACCCTGTTAAGGTAAAGTGAATTTTTCGTCATGTATGTAATAAGTCATAGAAAAATACTCTGTTAGAATGGATAAATTGCGCATATTCGATCTCCAAAAACCACCTTGTGGTATGTTTTTAAAAACAATTCATATATAGGAACTGATCACCTCATCTGAAATACACTCCAATTTTGGATCCTGAATATACTGAGTACCAGTCTATTTCATACAAAATATATAATTTTACTTGTCCTGATACTCAGTGCATCCATGTGTGTCCGACCTAACTGAACTCAATTTACCAGAAGAGAAAAGAAGTCTACTATGCAGAGAAAAATGGATTTCCATAAACTGAGTAGAGATGAATAGTCTAGAAGTTCTTCGGATTGATCGAATCTGTAATTCACACAACACAACCCAGTCACTCACGCTGCATCATAGTGATTCTGTGTGAGGATTACGTTGAGAGTTTTTTGACAGATGCTTAGTTAGTTACACTTCCAGAACAGGTCATTAATTGATAGAACGACATTAATTGAAGAGGACAATGACAAGTCATGACAGGAAAGAGATCACTAGCTTCTCGTCTGTGACAAAAAGTCCCATCAACTCTGCTGCGTGTGCTCTCGTATTTTGATAGTACGTAAAGAAACAGGATTCAATAAGATTGAACCCATTAGACTTAGTTTACCTCAAAATCCCCTTTATATTTCGCAGCCCTCACAACATCCTACACAATTTCCCTATTCTATTTTCTATTCTGTAATATTCGATAGTTTATTCCGAGACCATACTGCCGCTAGAATTTGGTCGCTTTCTATCTCATATTTTATTCATGACATATATTATTTGGAAGAAAGGATTTCAATGTTGGCCATTGTTGTGTCAGTGTTTCTTCGTTTCTTCACAGAAGTATTAAGCTTGGTGAAACGTAATCTTTCTGATGTGAATCACATAAAGATATAACTATATTCAATTGCTTCAATGTGTTGAATGTCTGTAGCATAACATACTGTGATACAGCTTACAATGGAAAATAAATAGTTTATCGATTTAAAAAAGCATAGAAGAAAGAACTTCATTGTAAAACTACTTGTTTATATTGTTTGTAAAGTGACTGAGAATAATAGAAAGTACATTAATACACTTCCTATAGACAAGATAGTGCACCAGAAGTATATTTTCAAACACGGAACAATAGAATAGCGAGATCGAATTCAGTCTTTAGAAGTGTTCTTTATATTTTCGCAATATAATTATCATTGATTTCGATAAACGTTAAATTTCGTTATATTGATGAAATGTTTTCCTTCTACACTTTGTGAATTTTATTTAATCTTTACTTAATCATTAGAATTGCCAAATGAATAAATTTTTTTTTTCAATAAATATTCGATTTTCTCGTTTAGCACATAATTGTGAGTATATATTTGAAAACTTATATTTTGTTAATTAACGTAAATTCAAAATAATTAAGTGGGCTATGAATGAAAATAGTTAATAGTGGCCCTGTTACTGGTGTTTCTTAAATCGAAGTCAGTTTAGTTTATGCAGCTCTATGATGAAAGAAAGCATTCCATCTAATGTTGTATCAATCTTGTCATTTTGTATAGCAAGAACTATATTGTCTAATGTGCACTTCTTGGTGTAAAACGATAAAATGTGATTTGAACGCAATTTATGGCAAATTTGAGGAGACCGAACGAAAACTAAGACTTTCTATCATTAATCAGATCAGAGCATCGTGTCTTAGAGACTCTATCTCGACTTAATTTAGACCACATACAAAGGCAAAAATCACTTAAGTGAGCTAACGAGCTACTATAGATTAAGTGTTCAAAAGTAGCATAGTTACCCAGTTAGATGAGGTACTGAATCATGTAGAACCGACATCATCATGAATTTCTCAGGTTACAGAAATTGGCTATCAACATTTCCATGGTTCCTATTTTATCATCTTATCAAATTCTTTAATTCAAATAGATGAGAGGCCATCAGTGTCGGGTTTTGAGCTAAATTTTAAAAAAGGCGGGAACTTAGTTGCCAACCTAATATATAGGCTACAGAAGGCGGTGAGCTGGCAGAAACGTTAGCACACCGGGTGAAATGCTTAACGGTATTTCGTCTGTCTTCACGTTCTGAGTTCAAATTCTGACGAGGTCGACTTTGCTTTTCATCCTTTCGGGGTCGTTAAATTAATTACCAGTTGCGTAGTGGGGTCGATCTAATCGACTGGCCTCCTCCCCTAAAATTTTCGGGCCTTGTGCCAAGAGTAGAAAAGAATATTCCTTGCATCTCTTTATATTCTGAGTTCAAATAGCCCGCAGTCAAGTTTCCCTTTCACATTTTTTGTGTCGATAAAATAAAATATCAACGTACTAGAGTTAAGGTTATTTTCGACTAATCCACGTCCATTAAAACTGCTGGCCTTGTACCTTAAGCAAAATCATGTATTGCACAGAGCTGTAAAACGAAATGTCTATATCAAACAGGATGCATATACGGGTCAAAAATGGCGTCGTAATTGCCTGATTTGCTTGAAATAGCAAACAAACCTTACATCGAAATGTTAAACGTCGTAAACAGTGGCTTGGTAAAAGGGAAAGAGCTCAATCACATCCGAGAAGGGAACTTCATGGAAAAAAGGTTGTTTTTTCTATCTGGTGGGATTGCAAAGGAGTAATTCCCTTTGAATTGTTACCATCTAATGCAACAATCAATGGTCATGTGTACTGTCAGCATTTAGAGCGTTTGAACAAAGCTTCGAAGAAAAAAGACCCGCTTTAGTGAATCGAAAACGAGTGATCTTTCATCAGGACAATCCGCGACCCCACACTGCAAAGATCACATCAGAGAAGATTGAAGAGCTCGGTTGGGAAAAAATTCCTCATCCACTCTATTCTCGCGGCCTTGCTCCTTGAGGCTATCATTTATTTCGTAGTTTACAGAATCATTTGGGGGACATAACTTTCGCAAGCCAGGAGGAGGACGAAATTCATATTTCAGAGTTCTTCGTTTTGAAACCAAAATAGTTTAACATTGATGAGATTAAAAAGCTTGTAAATAGATGGAAGGAAGTCATAGATAATCAGGGAAAGTACATTGATCAATTAAACATAATTTTGATCAATTGCTTTCTTTATTCACAATTCCGACAGAGCTTATGAGATGACCTAATACTTACGTAAGATATTGAACTACATAAACATGGATAAGATTTAATACACAGCAGGGATTTATACATGTGTTTCTTATTTTATGGACAGAAAAATTTATTGTACAAGTAAACTTATTTCAGTTTACTTAGTGGTGAAAGAAATCAAGAAGAAGAATATTAGCTTGAAAAATATCATAAAGCTTATTTGGAATTGATAGGTTCATCTAATGGAGGGAGATCAATCGACTGACTCTATTTAGAGAACATGTATATGTATATATATATATATATATATATATATATATATATATATATATATATATATAT
>NC_068992.1:50921457-50923591 GCF_001194135.2 Octopus bimaculoides
CGCTCTTCCGATCTATGACTGCCTCCTCGTTATCGAGCATGGCCATTGAATGAGGCTTAACTGGTAGCGGTGCTGTGATCGAATGTAACATTTTAGCCCAGCTAAAGTTATTCAATATCTTAAACAAAATTGGCCGCTAAAACTTTTACTGGCAAGAGCCGGCTGTAATTGTAATTGGTCTTTATCTACTTTTGCATGTCGTTTATGTCCTCCCACTGGATTACACTTCACAAGTAACCGTGAAAAACCTTTTGCTGTCAAAATTCCAGTTTAGTCGCCGACGACCCGACCATGAAACTGGTTGTACTGGACTACATGATACCAGTTGCACTCAAGAGCGATCTGACATACATACATACATACATACCTATTTGCACAGCATATTCAGATACACCCATTCAACACTGTCAGGGCGGGGAATTGGCAGATTCGTTATCGCGAAGAACTCGCAAAATGCTTAGCGGCATTTTGTTGTACTTAAGTTGAAATGCTGCCGTAATCGACTTAATTTATCATAATTTCTGAACGATAAAATAAGTACCAGTTGAACATTGGATTCGAAGAAATTGTCTTACCTCCTGACCTGAATTTGTTGGCCAAGTGCCAATATTTGAACTCAATTTTCTAACAATAACAGAAGCTATGTCGCGGCATATATGTGTATATATACATAGAAATCATCAATACTGTGGACTCTCTAAGATGTAACATGGCTAGCTGCAACGAACAACGGGAGCTACGAAGCCGTGGACAGCGGAAGTGAAGCAGTAGTCATTCTTACTGCGTCCGCTTGACTGAAGTCGTCTCCGCATCATTGTACAAGACTTTAGGGTCAATTAACACGGCTATGTGAAGCTTCTGGAGACTGTGGTCGATGCTTCGTGGCAGAGATTTACTGTTGGAAGTTCATACACACACACACACACACACACACACACACACACACACACACACACACACACACACACACACACACACACACACACACACACACACATACACACACACGCACTCACTCATACCCACACACGCTCTCGGATCTATGTCCGTGTGTTTGTGTTTCGATCTCTGTATGTGGCTTGTGGTCATACCATGCGATTTTAAAAGCATATGTTTGAAAAACAGAATGCGCATTTCTTTGATCTTGATCCAAGTGTCAGTTCAAACATAAAAATGACAACGAAAGAATAAGAATAAAAAAAACTAAGCTATGAATGTATAAAATAAAACAGAACGAAGATTACTCCGTTTGCCACGAAGATCAAGTATTTTTTCCTTGCTGCCTCAAGAGGGCACTGCATTATATCTGTCAAATAAATCATGACAATTCAACAAGAAGTTAATTAATTTGCCTAAAGAGATAAAGAGACTCATGCTGTCTTATCCAAATGAATCCGATGGCATATCAAAGCAGTGTGTCTGCTGTTATATCTCACGATAATTTATCTCTCGATCTACGCATTTCTCCCAATCTCCTCTTTAAATTGTGCGTACGTTTGGATGTTACAACTTCTGTGTGTGATTTGAGTTACACATTCTGTGCAGCTGCATTTGTAGATGCGTGCGTGCTTGCGTGTGTATTAATGTATTTTATGTGTTTGTGTATGAACTTCGTTTGTGCACTCTAAGTTCAAGACCTATCGTGGTTCCAACTGTGTATTTAATTTTAAATTTCTCTAAAAAAAAAGAAAAAAATGCAAATGCGCAAGAATTAACTCGAATATCATCATCATTATCGTCATCGTCATCGTCATCATCATCATCCTAATCTCTATTATCATCATCGACGTAATCGTCGTCGTTGTAGTTCTAACGTACAGATGTCCGTCAAAACAGTTTCAGAAAAATTTCGATTTTGCTCCATTTTCTTTGGAATAAAGAATAGTTATAGGACATGTAGAAGACTACCCCATTAACAGGGGAAGAAAAGAAAACCCTGCCATTCATACATTTATTTTTTCAAATGCTTTGTTTACTAGTTGTTGATTTATTTTATATTATATTCACGATACCTACTTTAGTTCTTTTTATCCCTTCCTATTTTTGTTAACATTAAGGAACACCAATTTCCTCAACTTAGATGTAGTACCTTAATTGATATCAAACAACATAACTTTATTTTATGCTGACCATT
>NC_068992.1:50923601-50927106 GCF_001194135.2 Octopus bimaculoides
GAACACTATTCAATTTTTTTTCTCCGTGTTTTTCTCCTTGTCTCCGTATTCTTTCTGTTGAAGAGCGTAGCTCGAAACGTCAAAGACTTTCCGTATTCCCGAGCGTCATACTAATATATACTTTTGTTATTTACACCACCTGTCCTCGTCTGTTGTTATTTTTTGTATAATCTCCCATATATATATATATATGCATACATACTCACGTGCACTCACACAGACACACACACTTATATAATCTTACTTTGAATTATCAATTGATTCCGAAATTCATTAATATTTTATAGTCTTGATATCATTATGAATATCCTGTCCACAAATTTTCGGTACACCGAGGAATTCGCGAAATCGCTAATTACATATGGCAGTGAGTTAATATTGAGAGAATTATAATTCGATGTACATGATAGTATAATGCAATTAAAATACAATTTACACTAGCAGATATCGAAATAGTTTTAATAAAATTAACTCAAGTTAGCAATAATAACTACGCTGTCATATGTTGATTTATAAGATTTAATTTATTTGTTACAAGTTTCTACTATCATCGTTGTCATATATCGGATGTAATTACCCCTCCTCCGTAAGAACCAACAAACAGAAAGTTATTTATATATAATCGTAAGCTACGACGTATTATTAGCATTACCTGGAATACTGACGTTGTTGTGTCATCTGCCCTACACGTGATGGTTGTGCGATATCTAACTCGCATTCGCATACAATTTACAATTCTTCCAATGCGTGCACCTCTACGCGCAGTCACGTATGTATGTATAAAAACAAGATGATCATACATTAGATCCAAGAAAGAAGTAACACAGAATAGCTGAAATTATCCTCAACTCATTTTATGAGACGATATTTACATTCACGAGGGCAGTTGATTGGCAGAATCATTGACTTTTCAGGGAAATTTTTTAATGGTCTATTCTTATGGTTAATTAGTTTCTAATTTCAAACTCTGTTCATGTGAAATTTGCCTTTCCTCCTACTTGTGTCGATAAAAAAATTACCAGTCAGTTGCTGTTCTAAATGTAATCTGGTACATCGATTATTTCGATAGCGTAGTATGTACGATATCTAAAACTCCTTAATTACAATAAAGAATCCAACAGACGTCTTTCAACAATACTCGCAAAATTACTTAAATTAAAGTATTCTCAAGCGCAGAATAATGCATGGACAGCGTGAATAGGATAATATTCTTGTATTGCAGAAAAATGTGTCAGCGGCCAGTCATGAGGTTCCAATTCACATCTGTGATTACCGGTCAAGTACTTTACCTTTAAGCTAAACTGCCCAGTAACACACATTTTTTGCAGTTTTTGAACTTATAAACTTAGCTTTTTTATAGACGCTGTATGTGAAATTCAAATTACGATGTATATAAACAAAGTTTGCTTTGTAGGACGTGTTGAGATGTATTGAAATAAAATGTATATAAACAAAGTTTGCTTTGTAGGAAGTGTTGAGATGTATTGAAATATACAGATATGGAGATAATTTATTCTCATGCGCAGAATAATGCATGTACAGTGTGAATAGGATACTATCTTTATATTGAGTTCCTGTTCCTATTAAGTTCCTGTTCCTCTGGCACTTATTTGTAACTACTCACAAGTTGCTTTGCTTAACTATTAAGACAACCATATTACAACTAACATAATAGATACAAGTGAGTGTAGGCTGATACTATAGCAATTATGTCATCTTTAAGTGTGGTAGAATGAAATCCAGAGTCCTGATAACCAAGTCAGAAGAAAGAAACGCATTACAGTATTAGGGGACGTGTTCCCTAGCAATGCGGTTTAATTACAACATACATGCTTCGTTAACACTTTGTCTCACAACACTACCTTTTTTTTCTACTTTCTTAAAATTTTGCATATGCATGGCTGTCTTTGATTAAAACGTTCTCTACACTGTCAGTTCCTCTTCCTATCACTTATCATACAGTCTATTTTATTGTAACGGTTACCACCACTCTTGTCCCTCCTATAAACGTTAGACACCTCTTTCTCTCTCACTTCCTCTCTATCACTCTCTCAGTCTCCGTCACACATCCTTCACACTCCAAACCTCACTCCTTACCTCTTTCCGTGATACCTTTTAATCCTTTTAATTTATTCAGTCCTTTTTAACTTCCACCTTCATTACTTGAACACTCCACTGAACGATTTGTTTGCCAAACGTCATGTTACATCCCTTGCGGCAACCGAACTTACTGTAACATTCAAACTTACTTGGTCTGAGTCTTAGCTTATGAATATATAATTTATATATAATCTTTTATATAATGTCAGTTATATTTATTTTCAACAGTCATCATACTTGAAGTAGATTTTGTAAATTATAGTGTCGCTTCAGTTGGAGACTTAACTCTACGATATCAATTGAGTTTCTCCGGAGAATTATTAGGTTATGTATTTCTGTATATTTGTATTTCGTATTTCTTCATTGTTGCTTGTAATATGTCAACAAAACGGAGCAAGTGTTTTTGTTCAAGAAAATCAAATTTCCTGCATTTAGCATCCAGGAATAGTTTGCCATCTTACCTAATAAACGAACTATGTTCAGAAAAATATAGAAGTGAGACGAAGGTTGACAAGAAAGGGAATCTCAATATGTAAGATAACCTCAAGAAATTTGCGTATGTATAGATGGCGTCTGTAAATAGATGATTTCATAACTGGATCTTCGACATATGGTAATAAACAGACGCTGTCCGAAACAGCGGAAGTCAGTAGATATATACATGAAATATCGGCAATGAAAACAAGCTTTCTGTAGAGAAGGAATTCAAAATAATATTTTCGGGCGTCAATAAGACTTGGTTTAATATAGGAAATATTTTCCTGGTATCAACAATAGCTAACTCAGAAAAAAAATATACAATAGCAGACAAGGATCTGAGAGTAAGATTAATTTTGTTTCGTAAACTGCTTTTGGACAGATAGAAATCTTTAGAAAACAAAGGAAAGCAGAAGCAATAGAGTACTAAAATCAATATCTTATAATTTGCTACTTCGATTTACTTTTACGTTCAGATCTCACTTAAGTCGATTCTACCTTTCATCACGTTATGTTTGCTCGAATAAAATACTTGTAATATATTGTCAAATATTAAAACACCTTGTTGACTTTGTTTATTCCTAAGGTATTCCTGCGATGCCTATCCAGGATGTTAGTAAATCGAAGAACACGTTATCCACTGTGTGTGTCGATGTGTCACTTCTTTTTGTTTATGCTGGCTTGCTGTTATAATTAGAGACATATCACTGCTGTTTCTAAATGGTTGTGTGATCCTGTAGAAGCTCTCTCGTTGATTCGTATACATTAAAGTTGATTCAAGTAACTACCCACTGCTCAAAAAAATTGATATTATACACGTATAGCAAATGCGTACCATTTGTTGGGCAAATATTACATTGATCTCTAAACAGCAACTTCAACAACTATTCCTATTCCTACTACTACTACTACTACTACTACTACTAAT
>NC_068992.1:50927759-50934588 GCF_001194135.2 Octopus bimaculoides
TATATATATATATATATATATATATATATGTATATACATATATGTGTATATATATGTGTATGTGTGTGGGGTATATATATATGTATATGTATATGTATACGTGTATATGTGTGTGTTTATGTTTGTGTGTGTGTTCACGTAATGTGTTTTTGTTTTCCTATGTTTATTTCCTATCCATAATTTCCTTATAAACGTATATACACTTCAGCTGCACATATTTAGGATTGTTTTGAATGTCAGTGATTTCTCTGAACAAATGTATGTGTGTGTTGTGTGCATGTTGTGCTTACATACACACATACAAACACGCACGCACAAAGGCACACTCAGACACATCGTCATACACACACACACGCACGCACACACGCACACACATACACAAAAGTGCACACGCACTCTTGGCTATACACATAGGTGCACCTATCCAAAACTTAAAGTCTAATACAACGTAGAAGTGTTACTGTAGCTTTTTAAAATACTATAAATTTCCAATTGGGAAATTCATAAGTTATTCAAAAGTAATTATGGAAATTTGATTTTCATTTGCAATATAATTTTATTCTGACCTCATTTGCATTTTGTGATGACAACATTAAGATATGCTGAAACTTTAAGTACTAGCTGTTTGAATACTTCTTATGGATTCTAATTTTGTTTCTTAAGATTGAAGTTGTATTTAGAGTTTCTGGAAGTGATTAATGAATTAAGTTAATTTTATTTTGCTTTAAAATGCCCAGTTCATTGAACTTCTTTTACGATGCCTACGGGAGTGATAAAGAAGAACACATGATTTAGGAGAAACAACGCACACTAATATCTTTTTAATTAGATCATAATTTTTTATGAACTGGAGGTTGTATCACACTACGTGGCTGTAGGACCAGTCATTGATACTTGCAGACGGATGCTACATGGTTCATCTGTGGGTGATCTCCAGCATTCACAGAATAATTTGACGTATGGGGTATACAAGCCTACAAGGTAGCTATCAAAAATAATTTTGCGAAGCCTGAGATATTCGTTCTCTGATGGGAGTTTTCCCCGTGCATATTTGTGGAATATCATTTTATACTCCTTTACTTGTTCCAGTCGTAGACTGCGGCCATGCTGGAACACCGACCTCTAGGGTTTTAGTCAAAGAAATCCATCCCAGCGCTTATTTTTTAAAGCCTAGTACTTATTTGATTGGACTCTTTTGCCGAACCGCTAAGTTGCAGGGACGTAAACTGACCAACACCAAATGTCAAGAGGTGGTGGTGGTGGTGGTAGTGTTGGGTTGACACAAAGACACACGCACATAAATATATACATATATACATGCCCATCTTCTTTCAGTTTCCGTCTACCAAATCCATTCACAAGTCTTTGGTCAGCCCGAAGTAGACACTTGCCCAACGTACCACGCTGTGGGACTGAACCCGGAACCATATGGCTGGGAAGCAGGCTTCCTACCATACAGCCACGCCTGTGCCTTGTGCAAGTCGAAAGATTCTAAGTACCGCGGAGCCGAATTCACAAGTGAAGAGTAGCAGGAAGCTGAATTGGTTATTAGAATTTCAAGTGTGTTGTGTGCATGTTGTGTTTACATACACACATACACGCACGCGCACACACATAGGCACAGTCATATACATAGGGATACACCCACACGCACGCACACACATGCGGACGCGTTGGAGGGTTGTTGAAAACG
The DNA here is from genome assembly GCF_001194135.2 of Octopus bimaculoides. Taxonomy (NCBI): domain Eukaryota; kingdom Metazoa; phylum Mollusca; class Cephalopoda; order Octopoda; family Octopodidae; genus Octopus; species Octopus bimaculoides. Next base: position 50,929,453 of record NC_068992.1, read on the forward strand.
CCAAACTCATTACCCCAAACTCAGGTTGTGTGCTTGTTCTCACCTCATCATGAATGCTGTGTAATGGGCGAAAGAGTACGATCTCGAACAGAAGCGATCGAAATGGGTTTCTTCGAAGAATACCTGAAGTGCCCTCACTCGTCAGGCTGCGTAACTCGGTGATAAGTGAATCTCTCCAGATCGAGCCGCTACATCTCTGCATTGAGAGATCACAGTTACAGTAATACGAAATATGTTAGAATATCAAATGAAAGAACTGCAAGACAGATACTTCGAGCTGAGCCAACTAGCAAGAGAGTTTGAGGACCAAGATTGAAATGGTCGGATAATATCTATAGTGCTAAATGGTCACACTTGGGAATCCACTCAGTGGTAGAATGAGGACTGATGCTGATAAAACTCTATGCAGGAGGTGCCAGAGGATTCTACCCCCATGGACCCTCTCAAAAAAGAATGAGCGTAGAATATGGATATATGGATATTGAGTATAGTAATGCTAGATGAATGCACAGCGTGAATATGGGATTGTCATGGATAGAAGTTCTTAGATAATAGGTGTCTTCGATCAAGATTGGAGAATGAAAAACAACAAACACAAAAGACAACAGCAAAAAACATCTGTGCCATTGGGTAGACTTAACCGGGTTTATTGCAAGATAATTGTGGCTAATACAATGTCATTCTCTTTCATTTGTGTCAGATATCTGCAGAGTTTGGTTCTCCTCATCTCTTCAATATTTCTACGGAATCACAATTTTTGTTTCTACATGGTTGTGTATATTGAATCATATACTTCTTAGCTGCACGCACGCACGCACACACACACACACACACACACACACACACACACACACACACACACACACACACACACACACACACACACACACACACACATATATATATGTACATATCAAAATATAATATTATCAATGTAATCACTATATATATATATTTATATATGTGTATTAATTTTTATATATACATATATAGTGATGATATATTGAATAACTTCTGCTACTAATCGTACTTCTTAGTTACCTAGCAACACCAGAAAAATATAGCAAAATTTGTCACAAGTGATCTGATGTCTGAATTGATGGAATCTGAACTAGATCCAAAATGTCAAAGGTTTCTTTTCATCAATAATTCCTATTGAAGTATTTATGGTGAATACAACATTCTGTTCAACCATCTATTTTATTAATTTTATTTCAAATAGATATTTCTATAATTATTTTAAGCATTTATGTTCATGTGAGTAATAAAACACTCATTTTCTACTTTACTTACGATTTGTGTCTTTTTGTAAGATTTTGTTTTTAAACATCATATATGTAGCACACTGCTTTGCTTTCGTTTCTACTTCACTTATCTTCTGTTTCATTGCATAAACATTTCTCACAGTAACACAACAAAGTAAGGACAGACACACACGCACACACACACATGTAGTTATTTATAAGTAATAATTTTAAATTTGTGTATACTGTTTTAAATTTGTGCATGCGTTTAAAGCACGTTTACTGTCTTCAGTGTGGAGGCGCAATCGCTCAGTGGTTAGGGCAGCGGATTCGCGGTCATAGGATCGCGGTTTCGATTCCCATACCGGGCGTTGTGAGTGTTTATTGAGCGAAAAGCACCTAAAACTCCATGAGGCTCTGGTAGGGGATGGTGGCGAACCCTGCTGTACTCTTTCACCACAACTTTCTCTCACAGGTAGTTATTACATGTAGTTCTAATATTTGCCAACTGAGCGGACTAGAGTAACGTGAATTAAAACGTTTGCTCAAGGATAAAACGCGCCGCCGGGAATCGGACTCGTGACTTTCCGATCGTGAGCTGAATCTATAACCACTAAGCCACGCACATGCAGAATATTAACCATAAAACTCATAGAAATATTACGATTTATTTTCTTGACGTAAACTTTCAGATGGAAATGACAGAAGCATCACATTCCTGTCTCTCAAATATAAAAATAATACATATACTTTATATGGAGATAGCGACTGTTGACTTAAGCAGAAAATATCAGTAATAAAATTTCTACTCAGAATATCATTTGAGTTTCCTTCTAAAACAATTCACTTGTTAAAGGAATCCATAGAATAAAACAAGCACAGATCGACAAAACTATTAGTACAAGAAGCAGATCAATATGAACATGAACGCAATGCAAAAATATATCATACACAACATTAAATATTTAAAATGCACATATAAAATGTAATATATGTAGAAAATTATAATTAAGTAAAGAATAAATCAACACATTATCAAAAACTACTTAAATTAATAAGCATTAGAATAAATTTCAGAATACCATTAATGATGTACTAAGAAACAATACAATTTGAATCTGCTTATTAACAACGAGCTACAGGCATGCAAACTCACGAACCTACCATGAACGATCATTGCAAAATAAAATGCCTAAACATCGAAATTCCAGCTGTTATTTTGGCCTTAAAACTAAACTATCTCCCACGGTTTAAAAATACAGTGTGGTTCAAAACGTATGCACCAAAATATTTCATATTTTATCAACATAACGCTATTATTATTATCATTGTTGTTGTTGTTGTTGTTGTTGTTGTTGTTGTTATCTTCATCATCATCATCATCATCATCATCTTCATCATTATTATTATTATTATTATTATTATTATTATTATTATTATTATTATTATTATTATTATCAACGTCATCTTTCAGATTTGTTTCCATTTCTTGCCGGCTGTCTTCTTGACACCTGGAGCAGAGAAACCCACTGTAATCAGAATAATAACAGACCAGATTGTTCATTTACAAAGACCTGTGATAGAGAAAAAAAGGGGGAGAATGACCGAAAGGAAAAACGAAAAAATGAAAAGAAATAAACGTAGAAAATAAACGGAAAAACAGGAAAGAAAATTTACAGCGACGATGCTCTTCTCAGTACGTATGACGTTCTAGTTAAGACAATCTTTTGCACTTCCTGCATGGATGGTAAGCAAGGGATCATTCTCAAATAATATTCAGTTCCTTTTTTTTTTATCATTCCAAGTGCTACTGCAATCATAGATATTGCAACTAGCTTGAGATGCCACATGTTTTCGATTTAGATTAGCAAATCTTTATATTTTCTGAGCTGATCAAATTCTTCTCACTGGGTGTGTTCATTATTATTTTCAAAGACACACAGCAGATTAGACAGTTGGAAAAAAATTTCTAACATTGGGCGACAACAAGTAGCCTTAGATACCAATAACCCTCCTATCGGACTACAACAGGTAACCTTAGATGCTAGGAACCCTCTTAAGCGTCCTAGCTGTCAATAATAACACTATTTTCTGCGGTTGTACTAAACTGGGTTTTATGCCTATTTTCTCTATCCATCCGTTCAGATCTTTAGGGATAGTTCTCAATGTACCTATAACTAGTGAGATACATTTTACCCGCACTTTCTATAGCCACTGTAATTTAATAGCTAAGTCCCGGTTTTTGTCTATCTTAGCTTTTATTCAATTTGACTCTAATGCTTGACCTTGTGCTGCTACTACCAAACTTTCTTTCTCCGTCTTCAGCTTTCCTTTCTTCAACCATAACCATGTCTCACTATTACTATTTGTTGCGAGTATATCTTCGGGAATCTACCATGCAATTCCTTTTCCTGCCAATCAGATAATTTCTGTTCTGTTTTCTGGTTTGTACGTTCGTTTGGGTTTTTGGTTTCCTTGCGTCTTGTTGTGACTCTAGCACAGAAAGTTTCATTTATTTATCTATTTATTATTATTCTATCAAATCCACTTGTGTGTCTGTGTTTGTCCCTCCACCATCGCTTGACAATTGTTGTTGGTGTGTTTACGGCACCGCAATCTAGCGTTTCGGCAAAGGAATAAGTACTAGGCTTACAAGGAATAAGTCCTGGGATTCATTTATTCGACTAAAGGCGGTGCTCCAGCATGGCCGCAGAAAAATGACTGAAACAAATACAAGAATAAAAGAATATATAAAACGTTTGTACGTACATACATAGTCTACATATCTTTTACCTTTTACTTTTTACTTGTTTCAATGATCAGATTGCGGCCATGCTGGGCACCGCCCTGAGGAACTTTTACTCGAATGGATCGATCTTAGTACACATTTCCTTTAAAGCCTCGTACTTATTCTATCGGTTCTTTTGCCAAACCGCTAAGTTACGGGGACGTAAGCCTGTTGCCAAGAGGTGTGAGGTGGACAAAGAGAAACAGAAATACACATACATAAATATATGTATATACATATATACGACGGTCTTTTAGTTTCTATCTACCAAATCCACTCACAAGGATTCAGTCACCCAAGGCTCATGCAGTGGGAATGAACCCAGAACCATGTGGATGGGAAGCAAACATCTACCCACGCAGCCGCCCCTGAGATGTGTGCTCGTGTTTGTGTGTGTATTTGTGTATTTGTGTGTGCCTTAAAACATCCTGGAAGAAATACCTCAGATAGTCCATTGGCAGGAGTTTGAACAGAAAGAGGAATGTAGGTATATTAAATAGCATACAGGATGAATTTGTGATTTATTGCGATTATCTTCACCTCCACAGAAGTTTAAATATTTACTGCTAGTCGCCTAGCAGTAAATGAGACCGGCTCCAAATGAAGATAGGCGATAATAATAAGAATCGCGTATTCTCCGAAATTAACATGACATTGCGGAAAAGATATTCTGATTGTCTGGCGTGGCGGAAAATGAGTGTTTCGAAAAGAACATTTTCTAAGGTGTTTAATAAGCTAAGAGCCACGCTCAATTACGGCGAAAACCACTTTTACCATTTCTCCATGGCTTGATCGATAAAATAGCTGAAATGGATTCATTGGCTAAATCCATTACAATTAGTGATGTAATCCAAAGATTGAAAGCAGTAAAAGAATCACACAATTGCTGGAATTGTTTCACTGCGTTTGTAATGGTGTATCCACAAAAATAACTCATTCGATTGATACATTGGTTCAAGCGTTTTCAGAAATTTTAATCGATGTTAGCTTGGGGATATTTTTCAATATTCTCTAGAAATTTTGATCTATTGTGATCTTTACTAAGTGAATTATTCCCTAGAACGTATTTTAAATTCAAATGTAAAATGTATTCCTTTTGTTACA
>NC_068992.1:50934806-50942064 GCF_001194135.2 Octopus bimaculoides
ATCTATATATACATCTATATATGCATACACACACACACACACACACATATATATATACATACATGTATGTATATATGTATATATATGTGTGTGTGTATTGCTACATCATCATATATCACCATATATCATCGGATAGGAATAAGCTTTGTAAACCTATTTACAGGCATATATTTAGTAAATATTAATTTAGCATCACACTGTAAATACACCCACAATCTTTCAACCCAAGATGAAATGAGTTACCAATTAGTTTCAGATTTCTTCAAGACACTCATGCGAACTCAAAGATCCACTTTAGTCAATCTCAGATTTTGCCATGATCTGTTCAATCTGGTGTGCTTTTAATCAGGTGTCAGACGACGTAGCATCCACCGAAAAGGGACCTTCGTCATGACAATTTCATTGTGTAGAATATTCTCAAATCTCTCACGGGTTATACTAATTGCAGTGGATATTTGATTTGTCAACCGTTTGTCATCCATAAGCATACTGTAAACAGGACCAATGTTTTTCTCGGAGGTGGCAGCTAGTTGCACGATGTCCAGACCTTGGGTCATCTTTGAAACTCTCTCTTCCCTCCCTAGTTCAGCTGCCCAATTTTGCACTGTTGATAAAGTTGGAGTATCATCCTCCAATTTGGCAAGCGTGTTAGTATGAATGTCCTTTGGAGCTAATGCCTTTTTCTGTGGGTGTTTGATAACACCACGATGCGAAATTTGATCCATTTTCAAAAGTAGTCGCTACCAATTACATTTGAAGTTTTCCTTGAAAAGTGAAATTCCAGCCTGCTTGGAAAGAAAGAGTTAGAAATGTCGACCCTAGTCGACCCTTGTCCATTCATTAGTTTTGTGGATTAAAATATGAAGTTGTTCAGTTTTAATAGAGCACTACTTAAGACTATTTGCTAAGATTACACATTTGTAGCTTATATTCAACAGTTCTCTGGTATAGTGAGTCGATTCTCTGACTAAAGTTTCGTTTCTGTTTCACGGTAACTTTCATGTATCTAGTTATGGACATGGGAAACATGTTCTATAATTTAAATTGCCTTTCCTGTACTTTTGTAGAATTATACCTAAATAACAAATCATTCCTATTAGATTCGAATTGCTTGAAGTGCCAACACTGGAAAATTTCATTACCCTTTTATTTCCCTTATGCTCGTGATAAACACAGAAAGGCATGATTATCACGCAATTCTATTTATTCTTGCAGATAATTTTGAGGCTTTCTTCCAATAGCAATTTTAAACTCCCGAGAGAAATTATTATCTCCTGGTAAACACAGACTACTACACAGTTTTGATTTCTAATCAATAACAATAGACATCATTTACATCAGCATTGTTGTTGAGAAGTTTTCTGATTTTAGCATTTTTTTTTCTATTCAAAATGACGTCAGCATACTGTCTGGCAGCTGTCTGTCGATAGCTATTTATTAGTTATCACTCAGATATATAACCTCTGCACTCAGCCTTATGAATCAAAAGGTAGGCTACCCAATTATATCCTGTCCTAGGTACAAGACTAAGATTTTTAAGTGGAGGATAAAATAATACCTAATATATAGGCATAAACATAAGGGAAGGGGCCATGATACTTTGTTTTCTTGACCCTAGAAATCTACATGGACGAGATTTTATTTTAGAATATAAAATAGATGGAAATACTTCGTGCAAGACATTTTCGCCGTCGTTCTGCCAATTCTAACACGCGTCGCCTTTAGGGGAGCGATGTTACAAATAGAATTCTTGAAGTGCTTTACAGTACAGCTCTATCAATCTCAATATAATGAATGGGAAATTAGACCCCTAACGTATTTGAGATCACAGTTATTAAGAAATGAACGTAAATCTCTAAATTTTGCATAATACTATACCAGTTAATGTGGTGTAGAAAACTCTCGAAGAACTTCGTGTTAGTGTTGCATGTCACGCCCAAGATAACGTGTCGGATCTCCATCATAAAATAATATTGACTCGGTTAGATAAGTGTAATAATATTAACTGTGGATGTTATTATGAAAGGAGCTGATATATCTCCGCTGGGAATCATATGTGTTGACTCTAAGCTTGCCACCACTCTGCAACAATAAAACTAAAGATTGTACGATAATTAATACCCTAGCTCAACTATTTCTATAACGATAAACTAATATATCCAATACGAATTCTCTCGCATTAAGATTAACCTTTTATATTCTCAAAGATTGTATGTTGCAAAGCAAATAATATTTTATTACTGACTTCTAAATCTTAGATTAGAGAAGAACAATCGATCAACGCGTAAACAGCACCGGATTGTTGAGGTTGCATAAATAATCCATTTTCCTATATTTATATAGTATATGATCTCTCAGAATAATAAGATTATGTGCAAAACTATTGTAGCAGAAAAGCTAATATATCAGGTATGTATGTTAACTAACTGTAATATTTTTGAAGTAGGGAATGACGTGCGTTGTAAAGCAAGGAATTTACAGTTGAACGGATCGCTGCGCCGTTTTATTTTCCCAGTGTTGAAAATATATATGTAATGTAGATTTTTGATAAGCTTCAAGGAACACATAGGCGGTTTCAATTCATGATCCAGGTCGTTTTTACTTCTCTTGCAACTAATGCCTTTAGACAAGTCATGATTGTCGGATCTTCCTTTTTCCACCCCATCCTTATATGGATTACCTCCTTATTATTTCTGTTCAAAAGGATACCTTTGATTTCATGCCATTATTCGGTAGACGAAATACAATATATTTTTGGCAAAGAAAATAAGGTGATGTAGTGCAGAGTCCGTAGCATTGTTTTTTCTACAATGGTTCCAGATCTGCAATTTTAAACCTGGGAAAATTCCAGAATTTGAAGATATTCCACATGGGAAATTGTTTTTCAGTTGATAAATTCTTAATCAATAAACCCACCGTTTTTACTGTTTTTAATTTGCTTAATTTTGATTTTGATAATGCTGATGTTAAATTTGCATAAAGCTGATGGTATAATGCAATACATTGTATAACATACAAAGTAACTATTTATAATCATATGTAAGGGAAATCAATCTGAACGGTAAATGGAAAGATACAGGAAAACATTAACATTATATTAGAGGAATATGTATATGTATATGCAACTAAATCTCTATTAGTTACAAACCCGTAAAGAAGTATTATCCTTACCAGAAACAGAATCCTTATGAAGGACAATTACACATATCACTGAATATTATAGTATATGCAACACAATCACCATAAATCAAGTACGCGAGAAGCAGAATTTCGGCTAATGTCATTTCAATGATTTACAACGTAGAACGACAACACATTGATATAAAATATTCACAGTCAACAAGCACATCAAATGTATACATCTATCATCATCTGTCTACCAGATATCATCAGCTGTCTTACCGGATATCCTCAGCTGTCTACAGGATATCCTCAGCTGTCTACAGGATATCCTCAGCTGTCTACCGGATATCACCAAGGCGGTACTACTTCATCCGACAGCGTTAACACTGGTATAAACATAAACGCTGCTTGGGAATTAATGGACGAAAATCTGGCGCGAAATACTAGCGTAACGTGTCCATTATGTCTACACCTAATTGCCGTTAAAACTACAAAAACAAATCAACATCAAATCTCAAATTTATGTCATTATATACAGATAGATACGAAGCACAAAAATTAAGAATATAATATATTGAAAACAGAAATACCTTCCAAATATACATTGCCTGCATTAGTATTGTATGACTTGAAAATATAGAACGTTAAAAGAAGCTAGGCAACTAAAGATATCAAACAAAATCTATTATGGATAGTCGAAAACACACGTTGCCAATACATAAAAGGAAAAGAAAAAATAATAAACTAATGAATAATCATAAAGATTAATTAAAAAATATAAGCCGATAGGTATTATTGCTACCCAAGAAACTATAATTTATATTTAAAGCAAGGAAAAAATTAAAACGAACCAAACGTAAACTAACAGAATATCAGATAATTTTAACAGACTTCTATCGTATTAAAACAAAACGGTATTTGAATGAAACAATGTAGGCCAATATCTTCTGAATATAATCCTTAATAATAGAAAATATATTTTATAGAATAGTTTTACCTAAACACACATAAAAATGACTAAAGCACTCCGATCATAACGAAAATACTCGCTAACATAATTAAATATGAAAACATGATTAAAACGAACTAAATGTAAATCAACAAAATGTAATTGCCTTAGACATGGGAGTGGATCGATGTATATCGATAACAACTATGTATAAACTTTAATTATAGAGAACATTTAAACTAATATTTTAAAGTAAACTAAAAACATAAAAAGTTTCATACACCATTCTCAATGTGAACTTAGGTAGCTCAGGAGGGGGAAGTGTGATCACAGGCGGTTTGAGAGAAAAGAAAGACTTCATTTGTAGATGTACAAGCAGCAAGAGCACTCTAAAATTAGATAATTCTTTCTATTTCTCAGAGGCCCTTAGTAATCTGCCTAAGCTGGTGCTAGGAATTTTATTCTTATCTTTAAAGGTGTTTTTATGGTTAACTAGTCTGCATTTCATGTAATTTTCAGTGGAGCCTATAAAGTAAGGATTTTGTCCCACAGATTACACCTCATACCATATATTAAACTTTTTTGGTTGCAAAATTTTTTTTAAATGGCAGTGATTTTTAAATTTACAATCGCAACTTTCCTTTTTAGCTTCCCTTTTAATAATGCCGTGCCTATTTCCCTCATCTATAGGGTTATTTACATTTTGTTTTATCTCTAATGTTTTGGTTCCTAACCAAATGTTTTTTTCGGATACTCCGTTTCTTATCTGTCTTAACATTGGTATTTTTACTTATTTTGTGTCTTTTGTGTTCATTGGTTCCGTTATAAGCATTCTCATATTTTTCTGGGTTATTGCTAATGTTATTACTTTTATTGTTATCATTCTGTTTTTTCATTTTACTGGGTTGCGATTGTATGTATATGTGTGGATGTGTATGCATGCGTGTGTGTATGTGTGTGTATATGTGTGCGTGTGCGTGCTAGTGTATGTTTATAAATGTCATGATTATCTACTTTTTATTACTTATTTTGTCGTCAGCTAATTAAACAGTAACTGACAGCTAGGCTGAATTACAACAAACGGATTACTTTATTGATCATCTGTATTGTCTTCATGAAGCCAGCGTTCAAGAAATTACTGTTGTTGAGAGCGCAATCTATTTGTTATGCAAACAATATGCAATATAATATTACCCAAAAAATTCTTTCAAATGAATTACATTAACGTAAGGAAATATACTTCAATTAATGTAATATGAAATTTAACTCTTATAATTAAAAGTGTTTATAATGACTTCAGAAATACGTGGAATTGGAAAATTTGCATTGAAAACACATATTGTTTGAATAGAACTTTCTATTAACTGAAATATCGACAAAGGGAAGAGTTTTGAGTCATTTTAATACTTTTTGAATTAACGGTCAGTTAGATGAAATGTGAATAGTGAATTCGATTATGAATGTTGCATTAAACATTAATGTATTAATAATAGGGTAAAGTTTGGAAAAATATCGAAATTCTTTAGTTTTTCAAGCGACTGAGTTTTTGTTCTATTTAGCTTTTGTTAGAATTCATTTACACTAATTCAATTAAGGTTTCTGTTTATATTTTGATTTCTTGCTATTCGTTGTTAGATTTTTCTCTTATTATTATTATTCTTCTCTTCTTTCGATGTCTTCGTTCAAAGACGACAAACAAGGAATTTCCCTACCTGAAACTTTATTTGTTTTTTTAAATTTTGCAATTCATTCGCACTTATTATTGTTGTCGTTATTATTATTATTATTATTATTATTATTATTATTATTATTATTATTATTATAATTATTATTATTATTATTATTATTGTTATTCTTTTTCTAATACACATATGTGCTCCTGTGTTTTAATTTACAGATGAGACACTAATAACGAAACAATAGAACCATTAAATAATGCGAAGACAAAGGACAGTCTCTTCTCAACAACAGCCAAGAGTGTCAGTCGGCAAATGAATATAATGCAAACATATATTTCAGTAGCGAACAAACGCGAGCGGATTTCAGCAATGTGTTATTCAAATACAATTAAATACTTTCATTCTGACACCTATTATTCTTTCTTACTTTCGTAGTATCTCTTTATTTTTCACTTCTCACATTTAAAGTAAGACCAATAAAACAAATGCTAGAACATTTCTCATTATTATACAAGGTGAGGCTGAAAAATTCATAGGCTGACTATGAAAGTGTCAAGTCAGGGTTCCGAAATGTTTCATGCCTCAAGTTCAACACTATTCATTAATAACGGAATTGTTTCGTTCCTGGTAAAATGACACCTGACTGTTCAAAGAAGACTCCAAAGTAACTAGTAGCGACTTCTCTTGAAAATCGAAAAAAAATTCGCATTGTAGTGTTTAGTACCTGCAGAGAAAGAGTCTTGCTGAAGATAAGCCAAGGACGCCAAGGAAAACATTTGTCGTTCACCACATGCTGATGGATGATAGGCGACTGACTATAAATGCAGTAGCCAAAATCTATTAGCACATCGCGTGAGAGAGTTGAGAATATTCTGCACAATGGACCTAGCATAACGAAGGTTTCTATTGGGTCGGTGCCACGTCTTCTGACACCTGATCAAAACCGAATTTGACTGATCCAATCACGGGAAAATCTGACGTTGTTTGAATTAGATCCAACTGGTTTCCTAAGCCAGTATAGCTGCTGTGCATGACTGTGGCTTTGAACTGGTTGATCATTCTCCCCAATCTCCTGATATGGCCCCATCTGACTTTCATCTGTTACCCAACTTGAAAAAGTACTTGGCTGGGAACCAGTATCGTAGTGATACTGATGTCATGTCTAGTGTTGATGGTTTTTTTACTAACAGGTTGAAAGCTTCTCCAATTAGATCCAAACACTGCAAAACCGACGGGAGAAGTGTGTGGTTTCATTTCAGGAAAGTCTCTTGGGTAGCTTGTGTGCTTTTCAGCCGACGCCCGTATGACCTAATTTTACTGTATTTCTATCTCTATCTCATTATTATTATTATTATTATTATTATTATTATTATTATTATTATTATTATTATTATTATTATTATTATTATTAATTTTACGTTTGTTATTTCCGTTTTACATTGTTCTTCATGTTGTTGTGGACGTTGTAGCCGTTATTGACCTTGATGTTACTTCTACACACATATCT
>NC_068992.1:50942439-50943225 GCF_001194135.2 Octopus bimaculoides
TATATATATATATATATATATATATATATATATATATATACTCTAGCAAACGCACCCGTTCTTTAGACAGTTTATTTTGTGCATAAATTTGCAAAAAGTTGTTTAAAACTAATCCTCCGATAAATATATTTTCAGTGAATTCACAACAATACTTAAGTATCGCTTCCTAAACTGCTCCCTCGTCAATTTCCCGTGGCGCACCTCCGCTCATCTGTTTTGATTCGCACTACTTCTATTCAGATTTTGTCGGTCATTCAGATGTATTCATCTTTATTCTACACTTACTTTCTATTTCGACACTCGACAAATATCTGACACGACAATATGTCTTGTACTCTTGTGCGTTGTTTTCTTATATTTCTACGCTATTTTCCCTCGTGCCGTGAGTTGAATATACAAATATGAAATATTGTATTCATGAAGACCTAACCCCGATCGCTGTTACTGGATGCTTGGCTCCCAAAACACAGACACATATATATACAGACATGTACGGACATATTCGTACACATATATACACACACATATACGTATTAGGATTTTGTATGTCAATATATTCTAATCAGTTGGAACTAGTTCCAATTATAGCAAATCGTAATATGCGTGCAGTTGAAATTGCTATAGGTGATGTTTTAAAAGTACTATTCTATACTTTTTACTGTATATTCAGCTTTTCGATTGCCTCCCTTGCACATTTTTATTTGTCTGTCTATCAGGTTTTCTCCCTCTCTCTCTCTCTCTCTCTCTCTCTCACCATCCATCCATCCATCCATCCATCCATCCATC
>NC_068992.1:50943611-50949726 GCF_001194135.2 Octopus bimaculoides
TATATATATATATATATATATGCATGTATGTATATCTATTTGTGTATACGTGTATATAGAGATAGATAGAGACTGAAAGAGAACGGAAGAAAGAGAGTTGGGGAGAGAGGAGAAAAAGAGTGAGAGTGGGATAGAGATATGTATAAGGATATAGTGATTAAAACTTGATACTCTAATAATAAATGTTTTCGCAAGACTCTGAGACTCCATTCTAAAAAAAAATTGTAGCGATACGTATTGCATTTTGGTTCCAATATGGCTGTTGTCGATATTTTGGTAATATACTGTTATTAACCTATTGTATTTCTCGTTTCTTTCTGTTTTTTTCTTCTTTGTCTTTTGTAGCTATTGCTGTTGCTGCTATTTTTATTGAGAAGAGAGGCTGTATTGTTGGTGATGGTCGGGGTTGGGATGTTAAGCATCGGGGTGGAGATGGCTTCTTTTCCCAAATCTTTCTACTCATATTTTGTTAAATTTGTTAATTCATAATCTGCTTTAGCTAGATCTGATCGCTGGCTTATTCCTTCCGATTTTGCAACATCACTTTCGTAACACAAACACATACACGTGTGTGGGTGTATGTGTGGCGTATGTATATATATATATATGTATATATGTATATCTCTGTGTTTTAAAGTATATGTATTTGGAAGATAAACTGTATATATATTTGTAATTGATAATGTTGTAATATTATGTAATATGATATGTCCAAGGGAATATAAAACAAAGAGAAATTTAAATCCGATATCCATGGTTCCATAAATCTCGAAGTTTGGTTGCCAAGTGATTAAATTTTATGTTTAAAACTGATGGTGCAAATAAAACTGAGAGGATAAAATTGATGGAAACTTTTAACCTAACACCAGACGTTCTATGTTTGTGAGTAATTAATTTTGGGAAAGTGATGATTTTCGCCTGTAGGGATTATCAATTTTTATGAGCAGAACAGTTTGGAAAAGCTTTCATTTGATCCTCTAAGTAATCAATCGATGCACTTTTCCGAAGTTATTCTAAATAATAATAACTTCAAATAAATGTGAATTTGTGTTATCAACGGATCATTTATCAACAATAGTGTATAAATACCACTAAATATATTGTTAAATAATTACATTCTATGTGAATGTATTGAATCGCTGCCGTTAGATATGTCCAAGATGGAAAAGCTATAATTCTTAACGTAAACTTGATCGTCTGTCAGCCATTTATTCAAAGGCCATAACTTACCAGCAAAAATATGCATATCCTTACTTTCATAGTTTCCAGCTTAGCTAAAAGTAAATTTAAAACTTTTGCTCCAGCCAGAGTGTAACCCATCTCCATCTAATATAATCTAGCAATTCAGATTTACCTGTTTCTAACCGGCATGGCTTGCACAAATATATACGCACAGATACGCAAACGAACAAATACGCAGACAAATACAAGCACCAAAGGTTTACATTCACACATACACACACTATGTATATATATATATATATATATGTGTGTGTGTGTGTGTGTGTGTGTGTGTGTGTGTGTGTGTGTGTGTGTGTGTGTGTACATGTACATACATCAATATATATATATATATATAAACATATACATAAATGCATATATTCATACATACACACCCATACACACACAAACACACTCACGTGCAGATACATATATGCGTACATACATTTATGTGCATGCATACGCGTACAAAAGTATAAGTAATGTATTTATATGCATGACGAATTACATGCACTGGACACACACTCACCAACTTATCGCTTAACATCAGAAAATTTCCGTTCCAGTGATTCTGAACGCCATGATCCAGCTGATAACCCTTACTGATATTGTTAAATAATAAGGTAGTGGAGTGGCAAAACTGTAAAAGAGCTGCCGATTATACACGTAGTTGCATTCAGTTACATTCCTTTGTCATTAGCAATCATATTTTACCGTTGCTGACTTGGCCTTTCTTCCTTAGGCGTCGTTAAAATACGTATTCATCCAGTAAAGGACCCAAGTCATTTCAGCTTACAATATCATACCTCACAGAAATAGCTTGTAGCCCTTTATATTTCATGGTTTAAAAGTGTTGAGAAAATTCTTAAATGATAAGTACTTCGAGTATAATCATATGATCACATATTCGCTGGGGAGGTGTTAGTCACTCAACGACCAACTCTATTTCACTGGCATTTTTTTTTATCGACACTAGGAGACGAAAGGGAAACTTTACCGTATGGTATCTTAATATTGTGAATTGTAACTAATACTTCAATACACGCTAACGATTATGTTAAATAATAATAGGAATAATAATGTCTTCTAATTTTAGTGAGCCCAGTAATTTTGAGTGGAGAAATTAAGTCGCAACCATCGCCGCTAGTGCATCAGCGCAACTTTATTTTATCGACCTGTAGTGGAGACTGAAAACATTTATATATAATATATCTTCATCGTCATCGTTTTAACGTCTAATTTTCAAAGCATGCACGGTTAGACTGGATTCCGTAAAGCAGATTTTATACCAAGCTTCACCAGTTTCAAGCACGTATACTTATTCGTGTCCGGAGACGCTGTCACGAAAGACTGAAAAAAAAGACATCATTACAATGGCGGTGATTGTCGTATATATCTAACCTACCTACATACATAAATACATACGTACGTACCTCTTTCTCTCTCTCTCTCTCTCTCTCTCTCTCTCTCTCTCTCTCTCTCTGTCTATATAATAAAGATTAGTTCAAGTTATATAGTCTGAGGTACAACGACTTCAAACGCAAATACAAACATTTTAAACTATAATTAACTTAGCTCACGCACATAAATAACATGCGCTACAATAAAATGCAAAGAACATGTCTTCAGCTTTTTCATAATGTTATAAATGTAATGAATATATTTAAATAGATATGCATGTGCGCATGTGTTGGTACGTGTGCATGTATATGCTTTTATATGAAAATGGTGATAGCGGGTATCCGTAGTTTGGCAATGTGGAATTAGGTCTTTTAATCAATTGAATTCCCTGCTTCTATGTTACCCTGTAATAAAGCATTCCGCGGAAACGTGTGCCTTTAATGCAATTATGAAACAGATTCATCATCACATACTGCATCACAAAGCAGTTCTTGTTTGAACTTCAGATACAATCCACACGTGAACTTCTCTGCCGTTTCAATCTACCAAATTTCATTCCTAAACTATGGCTCAGCCCGAGGCTAGAGAAATTGACATTTCTCAAAAATCCGTATAACAGTGGGATTGAACTCACAGTCTTATACAAAGCGAGCCTCAACCATTCGATCATAGTGCACCTATTATACGTATATATAATCGTAAAGTTTCAGCAGATTTCCAAGCGTTCAACCAAGCTTCAGGCCCGAAATAATTCTAAATGAAAGACTTAAAAATAAACATCACATCTCTTCCATCAAAAGACATTACTGCATTTTCTCTTTCATTTCGTCTGTTCTTCTTTCCCCTTCAGATATAATCGTCAATATTTTAAGTATTTTCAATTTTGGCTACTTGACCGAGTAAAGTTTTAGCACAACCACAAGATAAGTGATATTGATTTGAATGCAATTATGTGTTGATATGTCTTTATTGGCTAGACTTCTGTTAAGAGCAGGCAGAAGTATTGGCACTAAACTGGCTGTAAGTATTCGTGGTGGGATGTAATAAATAACTTCAGAGTAAGCAGAAAGAAATTTGATAAATTATCAACTTAGTTCAATGAGCATTATACATACATGCATATATATATATATATATATATATATATATATATATATATATATTCTCTTTGTTACTAAACCGTTTTAACAACATTACTGTAGTGTTATGGCGGCAAGAATCCCTTGCGTTTGGCTACTAAATATTGACCGACATGTTTTAAGAAAGTAAAAACGTCTATATTCTTCACCAATTGTTAAGTTATAGACGCTGATTTTGTTTCTCGCTTCCATAATCAACTATGACTGGCAGAACCAATATGTTTACATGCCTATAACGTTTAGGTGGAATAATATAAATTTTCCGAATTATTAACCTTATCGTCTATATTTCCATACTCAATACTAATTTCTACTTATATACATTCATTGAATTCGGGTTCCTTAAAAGACATAAGCGTTTCTTTTGATATAGTTTAAATATTCACTCTGTATTTCCACAACAAAATTTGACCTAACCCTTTGCGGTTATAATAAGAATTTAGTGGCAAGATATGCTTGGAATCAGAATGAACTAATTATCAAATAACAATTTGAAATATTAATCACTATATAATACTAGCAAACTCATAGCTAAAGATTAAATTTTCTCTATTACATTCTTTTTATCTAATGCAAAATTAGCGATAACCGAGTTTCTTTATTTGTACGAAACTTCTCATTTCTTCACAAAATATTTTTTTAAGGAAATGCTGTTGTAATTAAACATTAGAATTTATACTAAGGTGGATCGAGACATTTATATCTCATGAGATGTATTTACATTAGCGCTGCATTTACGACCTTATTCACATGTCGTTACTCAGAGTTATGTTTCACAATTTATAACTGTAGTGAGATGGCTCAACTGTATACCTTAAATACATTTGTACAGGCTCCAAAATGTTAATTTTGCAATCTATATTCTGACCAATCAGTGTGTGGCTTTACTAAATTATTTTAGTGGATTGGTCTTGGGGGTCATGGTTTGTTGTACATGTCAAGACACCTGCATTTTGAGCCTGGACAAAGCAATAATTACATTATTTACATTATTTATATTTGACGGATATTTGTCCTCATCTTGTTTGTCGTTAACACGTTTCGGCTGATATACCCTTCGGCGTTCATCAGGTGTCTTGAGGAAACTTCGAATCTGGCTTCTCATTCCTAAGGTATTTTTCTATGTCATTATTATTATTATTATTATTATTATTATTATTATTATTATTATTGTTATTCCACTGCCTGGAATCAAACTCGGAATCTTGGGGTTAGTAGCCCACGCTCTTAACCAGAACGCCATATGCCCGTGGGCAATTATGGAGTGGATTTTAGGGCTCATAAATCTAATATTCTCTTATACTTCCTTAATACCGGTTCCCATATGCTGTTCATATCTGCACTCGGTCTCCGTAGGAGGTTGTTGTGCCCTAGCATATGTGCTGCTTCTTTTAGTTTTCGTATTTTCCAGTGGTGTCTTCTGTTTATTATTTTAACTTCATCCCACAGAGGGATGTAGTCTCCATTTTTCCATGCATGATCAGCTATCCCCGATTTATCAATATCTTCCCGTGTCACAGCTTTTGCCTTCTGCCAAAATTTGAAATCGATATATGCGTGTATGTGTGTTTGTATATGCATGTGTGTGTATTGTGATTATATCCAGAATGATTATCTTAGGCATGGTTATATTTCACTATGTGTAGACGTTACAAATGAAAAATTGCTAGAAATTTTGAAACAGTGCGAAAATTTTATAATACAAATAAATATGAAATTTAAATACATTAATCTGTTTGTCAATATGGGTGAATATAAAATAGCAGTGATACTTATATAAATACACTCAAGGTCTTACACATTGTTGGTAAAGTTTATTAATATTCTGTAAATACCGCTTGTATCATAACAAGCAGACATGTAATTAGATACTTTATATACGTATCCGTTCAATAAATATACCAAGGTTATTATTTACTTTTAAAAAAGATATTTCTATCATTTGAATGAATGTAGATTCAAATTGAAAATCTATGCAAATGAAAACTGAAATAACATCCGCTTCTAATATATGTCTGTCATACAACAGGAAATGTGTTATGTATTATTTAGAATTGTCTGCTAATTGAACGTGATAGCTGAATGAAGCATTTTAAATACTCAATAAAGAATGAAACGTTTTAGTTATCAACGATAATAAATGAAGAGAAGGTGTAGAAAAGTCTATGAAATAGTTAGTCTATCTATCTATCTATCTATCTATCTATCTATCTATCTATCTATCTATCTATCTATTTATCTATGACGCAATCAATCAACATATCAACCTCACCCTCGCTTTCTCACTCTCCCGTTCTCTCTCTCTCTCTAACACACACACGCATATATATACGTATGTGTTATATATATATATA
>NC_068992.1:50950139-50952581 GCF_001194135.2 Octopus bimaculoides
TATATATACACATGCATATATGTATGTATAAATATATAGACCGTTCTATATATAGATATATATGTGCGTATGCACATATGTATCTATAAACTTGTCTTTTGTGTGTGTGTGGTGGTGGGGGGGCAAATTTGACCTCGGCGGAATTTGAACTCAGAAGACAGGCGAAATACCTCAAATCGTTTCGTCCGGCACGCTAACGTTTCTGCCAGCTCACGGGCGTAGCGGGTAACTAACGCAATTTTTAAAGCTTAATCACGTCTTTCATCTGCTAATCAAATTCTGTCATCAAGAGATACTAATTTCCGCCATGACCTCTCCATACAAGCACACATGTGTGTGTGTTTGTGTGTGTTTGTTTGTGTACGTGTGCGTTCGTGTGTGGGTGTGTGTGTGTGTATACATATATATTTATATACTGGTGAGAGATAAATATTATTTAGCTAAAGGACACAATACATGCCTTTATGTGCTACTAATAGTTTCATATGTTGAGAAATATCTGAAACATATTCCTCAGACACAAACCACATATCATAACGAGGTAAAATAGAATGGACTAAGAGAAGAAACGCGAAAAAACTGAGAAGGCATATAAGTATTTGTGGAATTTCATAGATTTTTTTATACCAGACTTGCTCCATATTGTAAATTAACATGATCATATGTATAGGTTTTCCCTGTGAATCATATGACATCTCTCATATCTGCCATGCAGATAAATCCGTAGTTAGAAATTCTAGCATAAGCTCATGGGAGTATATTTTTTATTTACAATGTACATATGAAACAAGCATAATGTGCATGCAGTCGATAACTGATAACTTGCCCAAACTGGAAGGCATTTTCTTATTTGTGTGCATGTGTGTGTATGTGCGCGCGTGTTTTTTTTGAGTTGAGAATTCATATCACATTGTTATTCTTCCGTCTAGTAAGGATGAAATATTTGTTGAAATAAAATTCAATGCTTGATCTGAGCTCGATTTAAACTCTTCAATATATCCTAAATTTTTGGAAAATTGTGTACATCAGAAATCATTATATTTTAGAAACGTAGGAGGATGTGATAATTTGCATTCTTTTTCTTCTGTAGTGTGTAGCGGTTCAAGTATTCTTGTTTTAATGCTGTTGTCATACTTTTTAGTCTATAAAGGTATCTAGTGGTTTGGAATGTAAAAGAATAACGATTTTTTGTTAAAGTTATTTTATATTCTGAACTTGGAATATAATAAAGAATAAGCACAATCTTGAGGAAAGATAGTTTTTGAAAAAGAAATATGATTAATATGTAAACAAAATCTATTGAAGCACAAAAAATATTTCAAGAGACGTTTAAAGAAGATATTGGATGAGAAATAGATTGAAATTCCAGTACAAGAAATATTACATAACAACAACAATAAAATTGATGGTAAGAATAATAATAATAATAATAATAATAATAATAATAATAATAATAATAATAATAATTATTATTATTATTATTATTATTATTATTATTATTATTATTATTATTATTATTATTATTAATTTTATTTTAACAGTAACAACAATAACAGCAACAACAACAGTAATAATGATAATATCAACAACAATAACAATACTAAGCAATTTTTTCGAACAAAATAATTGACAATACAAAAATCATTTCGTTATATAGACAATTTTTTCCCAATAGCTGTCATCTAATGCGCGAAACTTTTCTGAATAAAATAATGAAACAAATATGATATAATGGGATATTATCCCCCTCCTAACACATATGCCGCTCTCTTTCTCTCTTTTTCTCATTCATGCCATTCTTCCTAACAGCACCCTGCTTTCTTTTTAAATCTCTCTCCCTTTCTTTCATCTCAGAGTCTTCAGAGAAAATATACTAAGAAAACATATGTTTGAAGAATATTTTGTTTTCCTAAAAGAGATAAAGATGAGATATGAAAAAGGGCAAATAAATAAAATTAAATTTTTTTTACTTTCTTTGTCTAACTTTTGTCATTCGATTTCTGATTTTTAAAAAAGTTTTATAAAGAAACCAACCTTATTTTGAACTTAACATCACGCTTACCACAGTAGCCTGAATGCAATAAGAATGTAGCCACGCGTAAGTGAAATAAAGAAAAGTAGAAGCA
The DNA here is from genome assembly GCF_001194135.2 of Octopus bimaculoides. Classification (NCBI taxonomy): domain Eukaryota; kingdom Metazoa; phylum Mollusca; class Cephalopoda; order Octopoda; family Octopodidae; genus Octopus; species Octopus bimaculoides. The sequence goes on from NC_068992.1 coordinate 50,952,266, forward strand.
CACGATGCACTGCATATATGTAACAAATAACACAGCTCACTCATTTTCCCCTCTTTATTGCTTCGCCCTGTCTTTCATTCGCACTCTCTTCTCTATTATTCTGTTACTGAAATTGAAATTAAAATGTTTTCATTTAGATTTTATTTAGATTCATATGCACATATATAGCATGAACTTCTATACATATAAATGTGTGCATAAATATGTATACGTGTCTGTGTACGAACGCCTCTATGTATTGCATGTATATATTTATATGTATGTCTCCATGTATGTATATATATATATATATATATATATATATATATATATATAT
>NC_068992.1:50953152-50954758 GCF_001194135.2 Octopus bimaculoides
AGAGAGAGAGAGAGAGAGAGAGAGAGAGAGATAGTTAGTTGACTGCGTCTCGTGTTTCCGTGCTTGCAATCCAGTTCATTTTCTTCGATGTTTGAACCCCAGATGGCTCCGCAATCCAAGGGTTACATGAAACATACGGGGACATTGTAGACAAGGGATAGAAGGGGCTGGTCTGGGAAGGAGAAGGCGCTGCTTTCTCTCCCGTCTCTTGAGTTCAGCTCTTGCGACTCGGGCTTTCTCGAAGTCCGCAGAACCTGTTTTAATTGTGTGCTAGTTGTACAGAACTTTCTTGGAAATCAGAGTTAAAAACAATGTGTATTCAATAAACAACATGCTAATAGCGTATGAAAGAATGGGATGCAGAATGCATTTCTTGCATTCTCATCTCGATGTTTTTCCAACGAAATCTTGGCGTCCTTAGTGATGAGCATGGTGAGAGGTTCCACCAGGACATATCCGAGATGAAAACGAGGTCTCAAGGCCGATTGAATCCACACATGATGGGTGACTACTACTGTATTCCCTTAATATATTCTCTTAACATAAACATACTATGTACTATTATATTATAATGCTATTTGCCTTGAACATAAATGTTCTATATACAGTACTATTATGCTATTATAATAATTATTTACTGTGAACTTAACTATTCCTGATTCTAATATAATATCAATGTATAATTATGCACATAACCCAAAATCCTTACGGGATACTGCAATTCTGAGTTTAGATTCGGAATCAGAGTACTTGATTTAATTTAGTACAGCACCATTTGTCTGGGTAGCAGACAATAAATCTTCTTTTTTTTGCTACCCAGTGTTATCAGGGTAGTTTTCTTTTTTATTTCTGTACGCTAAAAAACATTGCCGAACACCATAAAGGAATGTAGAACATGTTTGGGTCATTGAACTATAAATACGGGAAATTAATAAATGCACATAGAGTCCTAAATAAGATTATATACCAAATTGTTTTTCGCTTCCTTAAAGAGAAATAAGTATGATATAAATAATTACACACACGCGCTCACGCGCACACACACACATGCACACACACGCATGCACACGCGCACACACACACACACACATACACACACACACACACACACACACACACACACACACACACACACACACACACACACACACACACACACACAATAGTAATAAATGGGTATACTGTTTAATTTACCAATGTCACTAGCAATGATTTTAAATATGTTTATCCAAGGTTTATGATGAAACATAATTATAAACTCACGTTGAAATGTATGAGATTTGTAAAATCATTGATGAATGGTACTCTAACAGCAAGAAAATTACAAATCAAAAGATAAAGAATTTAATAAAAGTATGAGATTTAACCACAATTTCAAATATTTATTACAAGTCAATCTTTCCTTGTATATATTCAAGGGGATATCTTTAATCAGTCTTTGTATTTATACGTGGACATAAGTTTCGGTTATATATAATATTTGAAAGAAAAACTCGACAGAAAAGAAATGAATTCAATATATATATATACATACATACATACATACATACATACATACATACATACATAATACATATATATATATATATATATATATATATATATA
>NC_068992.1:50955091-50956214 GCF_001194135.2 Octopus bimaculoides
TATAGATATATATATATACATAAATACACACACACATACATACATACATAAATACATACGTACAAAAAATGTAAAGCGTATGACTTTGAAGGTGGGATTTTCTTAATTCCTCATTTTTGCGCAAATGTTTTAGCAATTTATTGTCTATTATTTGTTGCCTGGTGCATAAGCCTTTTCAAGACATCTATTTCCTGTTATCGTATTCATGGCGACGACAGAGTTACAAGATATTTTCGAATACGGCTGCATGAATCTTTCTTAATGAAATCACGTTTGCAGTTTATATTTGATTCGGATCTTATCAGCCGTGATATGCCTGTGAAGTGATTATCAATAGAGGGGTTTCACGAAAGTTAGCAATGTTTGGGGTAACATACAAGGTTAACGAACGAAAAGAGTTGTTGAGCACGATTCACTGTTTTGAAGATATGGATAGAAAATTTTGGCGCTATTCATGCACATATATAAATATATGTGTATGTTTGTATTTGTGTGTATGTGTCTTTGTGCGCGTATGTATACCTATAGCTAAATGTATGAGTGGTTGTATGTACGCTTGAGTTTGTATGTATTGTGAATACATGCACACATATATTCTGCGTAATTCTATCTATCTATCTATCTATCTATCTATCTATCTATCTATCTATCTATCTATCTATCTATCTATCTATCGATATATCTGTCTATCTGTCTGTTTATCTGTCTGTCGCTGTCTCCATCTGTATATCTATATATATATATATCAATCTCTTTCTCCATCTCTCTCTCCATTTATATATATATATATATATATATATATATATATATATATAAAGAGAGAGAGAGATAGTTAGATTGATAGATAGATAGATATAGATATACAGATAGAAACAGGGACAGACAGATGTATATATATATATAGAGAGAGAGTGAGATAGATAGATAGATAGATAGATAGATAGATAGATAGATAGATAGATAGATAGATAGATGCAGAATAAATGGGTGATGTATTCACAATACATACACACACATGCATACATACAAATATTCGTAAAACCACTCATACTTTAGCTATAGGTATGCACACAAATACAAACATATACACCTATGCATGCATATATATATATATATATATATA
>NC_068992.1:50957135-50958046 GCF_001194135.2 Octopus bimaculoides
ACACACACACACACACACACACACACACACACACATGTGATATATGATAATAAAATATAATATACATGATACATCAATCTCCCTATCCGCTTATACATACATAGACACACACAAGCACACACATACGCACACATACATACATACATACATACACACATATATATATATATATACATACATACATATATATATATGTATATATATATATACACACACAATATTTTGCTTGTTTGCATGAGAACGCTACTGCTAACATGAAACCCAGTACATTCTATTTTATATTCGGTTCATCGATGTCTGAATGGACGAATCCACCAACGTTGCCTGTTGAGAAGGAAGATTTTCAGTCATCTTATAGTCTGAAAATCAAAATATGTGGAAGACAGTCCAGGCAAATTTATTGCATAAAAACATAGAAGATACTGACATGCAATTAAGTAGTAAACAATGCGTTTACGTCTATTTGCTCATGGACGTTTGTCAAGGACCTTTGTCTACTCCACACGTCTACTAAAATTTAGACATCCAAATAGCAATTCAGGATTTTCTCCTACCTTTCCTTTCGACATAGACCCTCACTTATTCCGCTGAATTTCAAAAGAATGTAGTTTATTGCTAGTAGCGCAAGAGACAATACCTTGTTTGCTTAGTATATTCTTTTCTCCTCTAGGCACAAGACTCGAACATTTTGGGGAGGAGGCCAGTCGATTAGATCAACCCCAGTATGCAACTGGTACTTAATTTATCGAGCCCCTAAGGATGAAAGGTAAAGTCGACTTCGGTGGTGTTTGAACTCAGAACGTAAAGACAGACGAAATACCGCTAAGCATTTCGCCAGGCATGCTAACGTTTCTTATTTCTTTATTGCCCACAAGGGGCTAAACATAGAGGGGACAAACAAGGACAGACAA
>NC_068992.1:50958056-50962420 GCF_001194135.2 Octopus bimaculoides
AGCATTTCGCCAGGCATGCTAACGTTTCTTATTTCTTTATTGCCCACAAGGGGCTAAACATAGAGGGGACAAACAAGGACAGACAAAGGGATTAAGTCGATTACATCGACCCAACTGCGTAACTGGTACTTAATTTATCAACCCCGAAAAGATGAAAGCAAAGTCGACCTCGGCGGAATTTGAACTCAGAACGTAACGGCAGACGAAATACCGCTTAGCATTTCGCCCGGCTTGCTAACGTTTCTGCCAGCTGGCCGCCTTGATTGCTTAGTATATTATTCTGTGTGTTGAATGTAGCTCTCCTAATTATATTTGTTTATCCGTTTCTCCACAATTTTGCAATTTCCCATTAAATCTGGTACTCCGTTGACCAGGTTGGGTCATGCATCTGCACCTACAGAGATAGGTCTAGATATTTTGTTGAATACCAATTGCTTTTGCATACAAGCTCCTGTTCCCAATCCCACAATTTCAAGGCGAAGGAATGCAAAGCTTGGCACCAGCATTCTGGCAAGGGCTGCATGCATCCCATCCTTCTTTAACAATTCCACCAAGGATTTGCCTAGGATCGGTATTTTTTATCGATTGGAAACAATAAAAATCTAAGTTCACTTTTGTAAAATTTGAACTCAGAGATTAGAGTGTCGAAATGAATAACTTAAAGCGGTCTATGCAACTCTGTAACGGCTCTAACAATTGAAATATATATTCCTGTTTTCACTTCATTATTCCTGTAATAATTCGTGAGGAAGGGAGACCTCTGAATTGTCTCTGAAAGAGCTAGAAATAATAGCCAAACATCACTTGAGTGACACATTAAAATCACGAATAAATGAAACGGAATACTACTGACATTTTATTTGTAAGTAAAAGACTGTAGGACCACGGCTATTACCTGTTTCATAACGTGTATACTGAATTTGGAATGACAGAGAACTAAGCAACCACTATTAATGATAAATTCTATTTCCGAATATTAGCTCAGATGTTACGCAAAAAGTGATTAGAAATTATGTAAGGCAGTAAGGTGTGACTTTGAGAATGATTTGGGTGTAATTTTTAGCACACAAATTTCAACATACAAGTTTCATAGATTAAATATAACAGAATGCGCAGTGCATTTTTATCTCTTATCTGTAAGAGAATGAGTGAGATTACTTCGTAGTTTTTCGATCTATTAGAATTAGAAAAGTAATATTCTTCAAATCAGACATTAACGTCAGGAAAGTAGTATATTTAGAGAGTTTTCCACATTTTCATGGGGCCAAGTTATCAAAAAGTAATTATAAAGAAGGCTTCGAAAGCAATGTTTTATTCCCTGAGATGCCCTCAAAAAAAAAAAAAAAGATTTGATCTGCTGGATTAGGTCTAACCCAAGTAATAAGGCACAACAACAGGTATAAAAATATGAATATACTTCAAAAGATAGATGGTAATATAAACTTGATACGAGTTGCGGAAACATTAATGCTACGTCCAATATTGCAGCCAACATATTTAAGGTATAGTACAAACTATTAGTTTGTACAAAACCTTCAATATCTTCTTTCTTTTAGTAAGAGATATTGAGAGTTAACACATAGCAGTTATCTCATTTTCGTTTCAACTTATAAATGAGAAAACATCCCATTATCAGGCAGGTGTTTGGAATGTATGTATACGTGCATGTGTGTTTCTGTGCATGTATTTACGTGTGCGCGCGCTCATGGATGACTGTGTTTGTAGTGATACTAATCATTACATATGTGTGACATTATTTCTTCGTAAATGCGACTACGACAGATATGTGCACGCCTATTTGTGTGAGCTTATGCATACTCGCACGTTTGCAAGATTGAAGTTGCAGTGATGTCATAACGATATATAACACTACAATACTATCATTTACTTCATCAAATATTTTCAGTCAAGGTGTGTTGTTTGTATGTATGTTTGTATGCTTGTGTGTTTGTATGCTTGTGTGTTTGTGCATACTTGTATAGTAGGAATGAGTGGGGGTGAAGTTTAAGCGATAAATCGATAAAGATGCATAGAAAGATATATTACGTTTGAACGCAAGTATGTTTTTCCGCGATGTTATTAAGAAGATTGCTTCAGGCTTGCAGACATCAATCAACAGTGACTGTTAAATCAAATATCACACCTAAATGAGAACATGTATGAAGATATGGTATATTTTAAAAAGGAACATATAAGATACAGTCTTAGGTTTACACAAAATACTAATCAGCGGAATAATGCAACGTCGAATGCAAACATAACCTCATTTCTTTAAATTTAGGTGTAGTCCATTGAAATGATTATAGAATACTAAAAGATACATTTTGGCGGTTTCTTTCAAGGTTAAAGAAGGGTGGTGTCCATAGCTAATGTCAGAGTTTCCAAAACTGATGACTAGAATTTATATACAAAACTAGCACTAAGCCTTATTTCTTACCACAGAGCGAGTGGATTGTTTGAAAAACACCCAAGTAGGTAGTTGATGGCATTAAAATGGACAATGAGTTGCATTTATTCCCTACAAATATGAACGAGCATTCCTTCTAGAAGATGACACATGGATTTTGTTACACCTGCGTATTGTAGAAAACACTAATCTGAAATACTGCAGAGTAAACTGAATACGTAGAAAACCACATAGAAGACATATGAACTACCCCAATAGATATCTAAACGAGAGCAGGTAAATCGCCAATGCAAAAGTATGAAAACGTTGCCAAAGCACAAGTACTGTAAAATATTTATTTTTCTCTATTACATGTGCCATTTCCATAGAGCTTGTAATCAGTATAGCATAACATATAGGAATATACTATTAAATGAAACAATAAAATTTGTAAGCTATGACACTAACTCCTAGCCATAATGCTCTAACATATAAGGATATATAACGTGGACTTCTTTTTAAAAGAAATATGTGCAGTAGAAGTAGCACCAGCTCTTTATAACCATATATAGAAAATACCTGTATACATAGTTACGCATCACTTAGTCTCAATAGGATGTTTCTCTCTCTCTCTCTCTCTCTCTGTATATATATATATATATATATATATATATATATATATATATATATATATATATATATATATATATATATATATACGCGCGTAATATCAGAATATTATGGTTTATCACGAAGATGAAGCGTCTGTATTATTCATTGTTATAGCTACGCTATCTCCCGATTTACTTTTTCGTCCAAAGTGAATTATAAGTTTCTTCGACCAGATAATTATAATGTTCTCGTCTTTCACTCGTGAAATCTTAATACTAAAATATTTTGATTTCTTGCCTGATCTACCTCCGTTTAATGATAACTAATCTACATCTTCAAAGGAAGAAATTTATAGAAATAGCTCAGTTATTAAGCATCGGTTGATGTCATTAATTGATAGCTAATTAATGTCTGTACCCATTTAAAGCTCCTCACTTATAGATATTATCTTCAAAGGGGCGACGTCTGTCATCAGGTTAAAATTTTGTTCTATTGTATTCGTTCGTCCATTCTATACTTTTCTGTTGAAAGTTAGCCATTGTAAAATTCTAGGTTATATAAGTGCCTGTATAGCAGTGTTGTTCAGACGTTAGCTTTTCAATCACTTGCTCGTCGGTTCGAAACTACTGTGAGCAAGGTTGATGGAATTTAGAATATGGGGAGTATGCAAAACAAAACCCCATCATGTATTATGTATACGTAGATACCTATAATTAAAGATGTGTGTGTGTGCGTGCGCGCCTGTGTGCGCGCCTGTGTGCGCGCCTGTGTGCCCGTGTGTCTGTGTGTGTCTGTGTATGTAGAAAACGAAATAATTAGACAAGATCATGTATGATCGACTAAAGTTTTTAAAGGTGGTGTCTACTAGAACTAGTAAACGATTACTGAGCAGAACAATATACATATTCTACGATTCTGCCCTTCTTAGCGGACGAGCACTGTTTGAGAAAAGACAAAGTCATAGCAATCACTAATACACCAAATTAAATAAATCTATACAAATGTGCAAGAATAATTATTGTTGCTTCCGAGCCAGATAATAAATTTGGCAATGCTTATACGTTCTTTATGCTTATAAAGAACACCTCAACTTACATTATTACACTGAGTGTGGCACAAGGGCAACAATTTCGGAGTAGGGTGTAAGTTGACAATATAGAGCTTAGTGTTCAACTGGTACTTATTTTATCGAAGGCATGAAAGGTAAAGTCAACTGCGGTAGAATTTGAACTCCGAGCGCAAACACCCACGAGATGCCGCTAGGCATCCTGACGGCTTGCTAACGACCCTGCCAGCTCGCCGCGCTAAAATTTTTAATGTGCGTATATATATATATATATATATATATATATATATATATATATAT
>NC_068992.1:50962750-50963842 GCF_001194135.2 Octopus bimaculoides
ACTTATATACTGGAATCCTTTTGCAAAGATTTTCTTTTTGAAGCCGACCAATGAATAAATAGCTATGGAAAAGCCAAGAAAATGTGCTTGCTTTCAGCAAAGCTATAAAGAATTTTGAAATTCTAAATCGACACAAAATCTGTATTACATAAAATTAATTTTTGGAACATTCTATGTTTCGCTTATACCTTGGTTGAATTTGATAACTTAAATTTCTTCTTTAGCATAATCCTAATTCTTTTAAATATATTTTGTGGAATGATACTTCACTGGGATTTGCTTTCACACATAAAGAACGGACGGGTTTGCATATTATGCTACTTTATTTTCTTGTCAAATCACCTTTTGCTTTGTAATAAGACTTTTATGTCACAATTCTTGCCTAAATTCGATCGAGTCTTCATTGGGGAGATTTTAGTCGTCGTCGTCTGTCAAGCCGCTATATACGCTAAATTACACACATCTTTCGTTTAGTATTAGCTAAAAACAAAAACAATGCTGGAAATGTCAAATGCATCGCTAAACCAAAGGATTACTTTCTGATAGGGTTTATATAATTTCGCCAAAAATTAAATTACACTGACAGTAGCGAAAAGAAATTGGATTTTGGAAACAATTGCTTTTAGCTTCAATGTTCTCAAAGAGGAGATCAACGAAAACATAGCAATAGGAGAGCGATAAATTCTAGCTTGATAAGATTGAACGAAAAAGATCTAAATTAAAGACAATATGGTAAAATTATAGGATGCAAATCAGATGAATTATAGAATGCAAATCAGCGAATATGGAAAAGTACTTAAATAAGCAAGAAAACCAAGCTAAAAGATTCAAGACACCAGACCTCCACACCGTTCGATATCAAGATAGAATACTTTTCAATTCTGTTGGAATTTTAAAGCAAATCTAGATTGCATCGAGAAAATGGGAACTTCTTCTATATTGTTATGTGTTCCCAGAGAGTCTAGATGTGCATATGGTAAAATACTATTTGTGTAAAGTTGTACGTTAATAAGCGAGTATATATATATATGTATGTTTGTGAGTTTACATGTACGTGTGTATAAATTTATGTTATATATATATATATATATA
>NC_068992.1:50964644-50972144 GCF_001194135.2 Octopus bimaculoides
ATATATATATATATATATATATATATAGATAGATAGATAGATAGTTAGATATAAATATAGATATAGATATACGTACAAACATATGTATGTGCGTATTTGCGTAAGTAACTGCTTATTATTGCATATTCTTGCATGTACATGTGCCTACTTGCATTAGTGCATGGGTGTTTGTGTATATGGGTGTAAGACTCTTAAGGCGTAGTAGAGTGCATTTAACGTCTACACAATTTTTGAGAAGCTTTCATTATTTCATTCACCTATATCGCTACAAGAATCAGTTGCTTCATATGAGGCGTAGTTGTGTGTGTTGTGTGTGTGTTTGTGTGTGTGCTGTATATGTGTGAACTGCAGAAGGTAATATATACGTTTGATAAGATGTATTACCAAGTATGTTAGGTTAAAAACAAAGGAGAGAAGCTGAGTGGACAACCAGACAGTACGACGAGAAACATGTATCACTGACAAGCAAATTATATGTTACTTCTTAATCACGACAAGGTGATCAAACCTACTGTCTCTGGTTTAATGAAGAATAGTTGCACACATGTTGACCTTTGTACATAGAGGAGAACCACAATAATGCCATACAGAAAAGATTGTTTTGTGTCTAATGTACTCTAAAAGAAGAATTAATTACGACTGGAATATTTGCTACTGTTATTTGAATATGCAATTTCTCTACTGAACGTATATTTGCATAATGCTTAATAGTTTTATTCCCAATTCACTGCAAGAGCTTTATTTTTCTGTATCTGTGAAAATAGGACTTGGTGCCTATCTCGTCGTTTTTGCAATGTACGACATTTGTTCGTGACGTGTATTAATCGGTTGGTGGAGGAATATAGAATATGCAGATATTTATAGACTGTTGATATGGTTATATATATATATATATATATATATTATTATCATTATCATTATTATTATTATTATTATTATTATTATTATTATTATTATTATTATTATTATTATTATTATTATTATTATTATTATCATTATTATTATTAATATAGAAAGGATTGAGGTAACTCCTCCTGAAGATATAGAGTCAAAACAATCTATACCACATTCAATGAACTGATATAGAATAATAACACCGGGTAGCTGAGTCCCTTACACCAATGAACTTGGGAATAAACTTCACTAGAAAGATGGATAACAGCAGTAAATGGGAGTCGAAACATTGACTCCTCTTTACCGATGTTATTATACTCATCATCGCTCAGGGCAATTAACATTCTATTGTGCTTTCACAAAGAAGTAATATTCCTAAATACCTCTTGAGAACTAAACGGTCAACATTGAATCATATGCTAGTCAGACGTCCATTAGTTTTGCCAAGTGTTCAATTTTAACTCAGTAAACACACTATTCAGTTTACTGCCTAAATACAAACGCCAGCTTTTAGTTATAGCGAGTTATATGTAATAGTTAGATCGATTGATACAGCGTAATATGTTTCTATTTTGTTTTTTATCCAGACATCTTATATTTTATTTTATTTTATTTTATTTTATTTTATTTGTATTACATTTTCTTTATTATCAGTTTTTGCTATTTTCAGCTAAGATATTCAAATATCGAATTCTCGGGTTATTGGTGAATAAAAATTAACAAGAGCTTCTACAGTGAAGTAATCGATCGGTTATTGATTAGATAAATTACTAATTGATATGTCTGATGTAGTGTTACACCACCATCACATTATCTTATACTAAGGCAGTGGACAATTTGCCGACATAGTATCAGGTGTGTATAAGTTTAGTTTACTAAACGCATTGCATTAAGCCAATTAGTTGACACAGCACTAGTTTAAGTTCAGAGAAACAATATACATTTCAACGGGTGATTAATATCAGCGTTCAATGCTAGTTTTTCTTACTCAAACATATAAATGCTAACACAAACACACGTATATAGTATATATCATGCAAACAAATACACACATATGCACACATTCACACACGCATGTATATATATAGTACACGTATATATACACACACATATATAGGTATATTATATATACATGTATATATATATATTTGCATGTATATATATATATATATATATATATATATATATATATATATATATATATGTGTGTGTGTGTGTGTGTTTATACATACACACATACACACGCGCTTGTATATATATATATATAGTTATCTGTATGTTTTTATAGAAACGTTTATAAGCATCTATATATATATTACATATGTTTCTGTGTTAGTGTGCGTATGTATTTCGGTGTTTCGTGCATATTTGCAGACGTGCTTATGTGTGAATGCTATGTGTATGTGCGTGTTTTTATCTTGAAGATAATCTGATAATTATAAAACAGAAGTGTCCAGTCTTTGTTTTTCCTAATTAAAGTCTTTTTTTTTTCAGTACACTTTATCAGATTCAAATGTGTGCGTATGTTTAAGTGTGCGTTGTGTGTGTTTATGTGCGTTAATGTTTGAAAATGAAAAGTGAGAGTATAGGCTATTTGCTCGAACATGAGTCAGTAGTCTTACTTAATAGCTTTCAGATTAGACATCAAAACTATAATGTTTACTCCTATTCATCGCCTACCACATTAGTTAAGTTTGTCTCGACGTCAACTCTTCAAACGGTCAGTTATTTTCGGGATGAGATTGTAATTGTTGTTGTTGGTGTTGCTGTTGTTTTTGTTGTTCTTGTTGCTGTCGTTGTTGTTGTGCGTGTTCTTCTTCTCATTGCATTGATTTATTTCCTAAAGAGAGACAGAGAGAGGTTTTTCAGGACTATTAGCTATTTCTATTACCAAATCGTTCCGATAAATCTCGTTTGACAGAATCTGTTGATTTATTCCCAGAAAACCTTCTCGAGAGCACAAAACATATTTCGAGCACTTACTAAACTAAAGTTGTTACCAACTTTTACGTTTATCTTACGCATGTAAAAGTTCGAACTCTGGAGGAGTCACGACTGAATGTGCTTCTCTGAAATTACCGAGACATTTGTTGCTTTGGGGTTGTTTGCTTCAAGAAATCTTTGCTTAATGAGACGTATAATCAAAGGCTTGCTCACATTTCAACCTTCATTATTTCATCTCTTCCAAGATTTTGCGGACGGCTGAATAGATCCTCCATCAGTGATTCTTCTCTATACTACCGTTGTACTTTAGCATCGTTCATTCATCTGTTCCTGTCTAGCATCGGATCATTTCTCATCGGGCAAACCTATAATCGAAGTTTAACTCATGTCACAGATGTAACTATCACATATATTCTATAGTATTTGTTCGAGATTTAAAGGAAATTTGGCTACTGTTTCTAGTAGGTCGAGCAACAAATTTCAAACTCCGTAGTTTGCTTGTTGAGCAACAAGTTTTCTGTTTAGAGATATCTGCTGCATAACTTTGTATTTCATATCTTCTAGGTCGATGAAAAACTGTACTCATCAAAAATTACTGTCGGTTTGTCACAAAAATCATTTTACTAAAAGTTGTGGTCTTCCACATATATCTTTAACTTGTTTCAGTCGCTGAGTTCAGCCATGCTGGATCACCATCTTGGAGAGTTTTAGCCTAACGAATAGAGCGCAGAACTCATTTTTTCAAGCCTAGTACTTATTCTGTCGGACTCGTTTGGTGAACCGCTGTTGTTACGGGGACATAAACACACCAACTCTAGTTGTCAAGCAGTGGTGGGGGACAAACATAGTCACGAACACACAAATACACACACACACACATACACACACACACACACACGCACACACACACACACACATATATATATATATATATATATATATATATATACATATATACGGCGGGCTTCTTTCAGTTTCCGTCTTCCAAATCTAATCACTAGGTTTTGGTCGATCTGAGGCTATAGTATAAGACTTGTTCAAGATGCCACGCAGTGGGACTGAACCCCGAACCATGTGGTGGAGAAGCAAACTTCTTACCACACAGCCATGCCTGCGCCTACATTAGACTGTTTTTATTAAAGAAGTGTAGTATGGTAAAATACGATAGAGTTTTAAAATAAATTCTTAACAGCATATGGTTTCGTACTCGTATGTTCTGATTGAAATTCTCATCTCACTTGTCTTTGATACTTTTTGGTCGATATGAAGTTTAAAACATGGAATAAACAACTATCTTACAAATTTATAGCCTCTTGAGAATGTAGGAAATCAACGTCACTGTATTAATTATCGTGTTTTTATGTTTCATTGGCATGTATTCTATTATTATTATTGTTGTAGAGACCTTGTAGTCTTTATTATTGATTCTATTTGCATAAAATGACAATAAATTAAATTCAAATGATTACACAAAAAAAAAAATATTTATTGGTATTTTGGTGTTTTGTTCTTCAAACATTTTTCCTCTTTTTCTTTCCCTATGGTAGCTGTGTTAACAAAGTAATAGTGATATAACATTCTGGGTTACTGGGTTGTTAAAAAACCCCTTAAAACTTTGTATTTTGGATAAAATGTAACATATTCTAGGATGCGGAATGAGGGTCTGCTGACTCAGCAATTCTTACGGAAGTATTTCTGGTCTGTGAATTAACGAGGAATGTGAAAGTAGGTTTCTAAGCCATCACTTGATAGATGCTATAAACGATAATCAACTTCACTCCACAGTAAACGTAATCATGCTACAAAAAGGGAAGGACACTTTGGATAATCTAATTCTTCATATATTGTGATAAAATAAAAGACTTTAAAGCAAGGAACAATAAGCTTTTTGAAGGGTGATTTCTTTTTGGCTCTCTACGCTGTGAGTTCAAATCACTGCGGTCAATTTTTCTTCCATTCTCTGAGAGGCTTGAAAATGATTTCACAACTAGAGGGGTGGTGGATTGGCACAGTTAGAATGTCGGATCAGAAGTCTTGCACTCTTTATTCTGATTCTTTGCTCTCTGTATTCTGGAATAATAGATCTAATACGTCACACTGTTTGAAACTAGCAACTGGTTATCTGTGTGTTTAGCGGAGTTCAGTCTGCTGCAACAATATAATAGGTCCTTGGTTTGAGGATAACTTCCACTCTTCATGCCAGTAGTCGAAGAGGTCTTGAAAAACGTAATAAAATATAATTGCCTCTGCCTTTCCCTACTTTACCAAGCAGTAATAAAATGGTGGCAAAAAATGATCGATTATGCAGTTTTTCTTCTTACATAAATAAACTCACTTGTTCAACATAGTAAATATTAACAGTTGCCAGGAATACACTGTAAAAATTTGCTTTTAATATATATATATATCTCTTTCAAATAGTGGGCTCGAAACAAAAAGCTAATTTTCTCTCCTCGCTTTAGTGGACGATTTTCATCCAAATTTATGAACTTAAAAAATTTTTTTTTCTGAAGTACAGAATCACAAATCACTTTGGACTCTATTTATTTATTTAGTTTTGTTGCAAATGAAGTTTCGATAAGCGAGAATAAAGGCTTAGCAATTTCATAGAATACGGACTGGTGTTGTTTTAAACCTGAGAATGAAGAGGTTTAACCCTTTTCTTACGAACCTACATCAGACCGGTCCTAGTTTTATCAAGATGATTTGTATTGATCTAGATTAAAACTTTCAGACAAAATTTACCGTTAATTTATTGAAAACACCAGACCAATGGATGACATTCTAGATAGAGAAATGAAAGACAAGAGGGGTATCAAAAATGGGTGAAGATGTTGTTGAAGTCCAACCTGAATGCCAAACATCTGATTACCGCAATGAATATCTGGACAGTTGCGGTGGTCAGATATAGTGCGTCCATCCTCAAATGGACTCAGGAGGAAATATCAAGACTGGATAGAAGGACGAGAAAGTTGATGATGCTGCATGAGGTACTGCACTCTAAAACAAACGTAAACAGACACTGTATGAAAAGAAAGAACGCTGGCAGAGGACTAATTAGTATAGACCATTGTATAATGAATGAAAGGAGAACGCTTGCTGAGTATTTGATAAATAGTGATGAAGGCCTGCTACAATATGCCGCGAAAGATATGGGTGTAAATGCAGATGAAATAATGGGCAAAGAAGAGTTTAACCAAAGAGCTGAGAAGAAAAAAGAAGGCCTTGAAATGAGAATGCATGGACAGTTTGAAAGGAATATACAAGATGTTAAGGGTAATACAGCCTTTATAAAACTTCTGACACCCAGAAATGCAGACACTGTGGAAAGAGTGTGGAAAATCTGACCCACTTAGTTAGGGGATGTGAGAGCTTTGCACAAAAAGAATACAAGCGCTACCACGATAAAGTGTGTGTGTATCTTCGTTGGCTCTTATGCCGTAAATACGAATATGAAGTAACAGAGAACTGGTATGAGCATTTACCAAGTAAAGTTATGCAGGAGGATGGAAAAGTAACGATACTCTGGGACTATGATTTTCAGACGGATCGTGTAATCGAATAAGAAAGACAAATACTATCAGTTCACTGATGTAGCCATACCAAATGACATGAATGTTGTGAGTAAAGAGGTTGAAAAATCACCAAGTACTCCGAATTGAAAGTGGAAATGACAAGACTGTATGGAATGCGAGAGGGCAATGTAAAAGTGATACCAGTGGTGATCGCAGCATTGGGCTCAATTCCATTGAAACTTCAAAACTTCTTAAGGCAACTGGAAATCCCATGCAAGATTGATGTCTTGCAAAAAGCAGCCTTATCGGGCACAGCGCACATCTTAAGGAAAGTACTATCAGTCTGGTTGTGAATTGACAGATGACTAAAGACTCCGGTGCATTTTTACCTACACTGTGTTGCGAAGGAATAAAATAATAATAATAATAATAATAATAATAATAATAATAATAATAATAATAATAATAATAATAATAATAATAATAATAATAATAATAATTTGTACTATAAGCACATGGCCTGACATTTTGGGGTAGGGCGTAGTCGATAACATGTGCCTCATTACATGACAGGTACTTATTTTATCACTTTGTCGAAACCAAAATAATAGAAGCAAAGCCGATGTCAGCGGAATTTGACCTCAATAAAAATGATATATGTTTAGAAGATTGGAAGTTATTGAACAGAATATGGCGGATTAAAATTTGTTTGATATTAAAACTTTATTTTATCAGATAATATGGTTATTAATAAGGCCGCCGGACAAAGATTAACATTTTACTGCAGGCAAAACACTCACAGCCTCTTTCATTTAAATGCAAAATTTTAATTATAAACAAAAGTCCTCATTATTAAACAGACTAACTGGAATCTGAATAGCACCCAGGGTTTTATTTTGTTTTTGCTTTTACTGTTTAAAATACTAGAGGTTGTTTGATGGGTAGAATTAGTAAAACACACGCAATGCGCCGAGCATAACATTGCGTTCAATTCTTAAGGATTTATTACCATAACTGCTTATCAAATACTGAGGTTGAATTTATTTATTTTTCGCATTGTAGCTACTTCATAAATCGACATTAGTAGCAAAGTACAACTGGTAGTACATAGGCCATCGGCCTTTCAAACAGAAGTTCGATTCAGCCG
>NC_068992.1:50974644-50977252 GCF_001194135.2 Octopus bimaculoides
GTCTATAACACATAAATATACAAAATAAGCAGTCATATTCATATAAGCGTATATTATATGTATATGATTGTGTGCATGTGAGTATGTGGGTATGTGCTCTGTATATGTATAAACATACACACATACTCGCATACGTATATACTTGCATACGTATTGTATAGAAGTGAGTGTGTGAATGTATTTCTTGTAAGATTTCCATCGAAATCTATCATAAATAACAAATACACATTTAAATCATTGCTAGTACAAGTGACTTCTTACCATAGATCATTTATGTTACTTATCAATTGAATTTCTTTGAAGCAATCTAGGTAAAATAAAGGACACGATCACATATCATCTATCTTCCAGACACCATCATTAAGAGCGGGGAACATCTATCGACTAAACCGTTAAACTAGCGTTAGATTACACACTTCGATACAACTTAAGAAGGAAATCTACGCTCTGTGATTTCATTCGATCATACCTCACCAGTAGCAGTTTCGCTGAATTAGACATATCAAAACAAAACTTTCACAATTGTTCTAAATTAAACTATCTCTGAGTCTTTACCAAATTTTGATGATGCTTTGAACGTTTGCCAACTATTTAACTTTAAAGTTTTATTGATTTCTCACCTATGTGAAGATAAAGTTCTTTTGTTTACAACATCACATTGTTATTTCGAACTTCAATTTCTATGGTTCTTCTTCATCAATCTATTTGTCATTCTAACTGAAGAACTTGTCGTCTCCTCCCAAGCATTACATATGCCATTTATTAACTAACATTCCCGCTCTACTCAGCCTGCATTTTTCACAAAAAATCTCATTTGTGTCTTCTGAGCGGCTAAAATAAATGATTTCATTTAACTAATTGCAAGCCTAGATGCTATAGATATATCGTATTATAAATATAAAATGTTATAAATACATAATACAAATATATATTATAAATGCAGGATGTTATATGTAATATTTTACACACACACACAAAAACATACACACACATACATCTACGTACACTCACATTCACTCACACACACATACATTTACACACACTCACATGCACTTACACACTCATGCACACATAAATACACGAACACACACGTACATATGAAGTTGTAAATATATTAAGTTATAAGTATATGATCAGATGATAGTAACACCGTATATTACTGATATCTATATATATATTTGGGGATTATTTTAAATGTATTTCTCTAAATGTATTTTAGAATATTTCAACAGCATTTTTTTATTTTTTGCTGCAAACAAATTAATCGAACTACTACATGCATATAACTACTTTAAATGTCTGTAACCAAGATTTATAAATGAGATATTAAATTCAGTTCTACATATAGTATGCTTCTCTACGTCTCGGCAGTTTCCACAGATTATACACGTGATAGTTATATTTTTCAAAATGTTTTTCATTCAATGTTTTCCGCAAAAAAGTAATAATAATAATAATAATAATAATAATAATAATAATAATAATAATAATAATAATAAAGAGCATAACTAAAAATCTTAAAAAAATATTGTGTGTTTAGTTTTTTACTAGGCTACAGAAAACAAAGAAGAATTTTGTCTTCAGTCATGTTATATTCTTACAGTGCATTGGTAAGGTTAGAAATGTATATAAACGGAAATTGAATCGCAGCTTGTAGACTGAGATGGCCAAAAGTTCGCCTTTATTCAAAGACGTCATAAACGTCTGTAAAAATATTGATTATTTCATAGTCTTGGTCATTTCAGGATTTATGGTTTGTTAAACTCAACGCACTATCTCGTTGGAAAAGATGAAGTCTTCCTCTTTATAGAGGCTGTGTTACGTATTTCACTCTAAGCTCAACCCATAACACTTCAACTCCCAACCGGAAACTAATAAAATTATTCCTTCAGTTCCTCAGCACACGCAGCCAACGTACTATTGACGCCATCGTCTTCAGTATTTCTCCTAGATTCATAAAGATGAAAATAATTTTATAAGACGTTTTTTTTTCCTTTGCTAAAACATTCTCGTCAGAAATGTAATTAAATGCGATCAACTGTAAATCAAAGACTCAAGTTACCAATATCTGACATTCTACTTTCTCACATACCCTAACTTCTAAAAAGAAATATTTATGAACGGCTGCAAAATAATATACGCACCATAAAAATTACCACCTATATTTCAAGGTGAAAACGTAACGAGTATAAATATAATGCACTTCTAACTTATGGATATTTGTTTTCTGGTTCATATCCCATTTAGTTATTTCGTCGTGTATTTGAAGAGGACAATTAATTCCAGGTACAACCCTTACCAGGCTCAGTGGAATAATTCTTGCAAAAACTGATAGCGTAATAGTGTAACTGGTTGGTTTTCCTTCTTCAGAAATTGCTAATAAATCAAAATTGAATACAATCACTGCAGTTTACACACACACACACGCGCACACACACACACACACACACACACACATACACACACACACACACACACACACACACACTCACACACACTCATACATACACACACACATATATATTATTTTATTTGTTTCAGTAATTTAACTGCGGCCATGCTGGAGCACCGCCTTTAGTCGAACAAATTGCCCCCCAGGACTTATTCT
>NC_068992.1:50977924-50980288 GCF_001194135.2 Octopus bimaculoides
TATATATATATATATAAATATATATATATATATACGACGGGTTTGTTTCAGTTTCCGTCTACCAAATCCACTCACAAGGCTTTGGTCGGCCCGAGGTTATAGTAGAAGACAGTGGCCCAAGGTGCCACGCAGTGGAACTAAACCCGGAACCATGTAGTTGGTAGACAAGCTACTTACTACACAGCCAATGTGCTTCATTAGAAAGCTCATCTACAATTACAACTTGAATTTTTAGCCCAGTTGTTTATTCTTTGTATTCACAGCACAGCCGAGGGCAATTCATTTTTTGGGGTATAAACCCGTTATTTGATTCGTGTTGCATTAATCCTTTTGTATTAAAGCAATTCTATGCGATGTGTTAATAAATTTGCAGAGCACAATTGAATTATTGTTTATATCTTTTGCTATTTGAGTATCAAGGCTTTCTTTATATATTTATGTAATTCTCATTTCAACATTCCCCATACACCAATTACATAGGAGAGATTATTTCTGTTCCCAATACCGATGTTCTTATATTGTCTCACGCTGGATAATTAATACTGGTTTGATTATTTTGGAGTATAAAAAATCGGTAAGAGTTAGTTTCGATCATAAGCACTCCCTTGTTCAATCAACTGAACTACACGGTTATTAATGTCAAATGAATTGTGTATTCTACATACGCATATCCCTTACACTCTTAACCGGAATAATTGTGACAAATCGGGCCTTTATATTACATACTCAGATCATATAATGGGATTCCTTACAGTTTCTTCTCTCTAAGTTTCAGAAAGATCTTGGAATGACACAAGCTAAGGGGAAAATACACTTGCATAAGTCACTACGTGATACGATTAAACCCTGATCTTGTGATTGCGAGTCAAACACTGTAACCATTTGGCCAGGCCTCACTCAACTTTGACAATAACTTCTAAGTAATTATTTTAATCTTCTTGTTTGTGTGAATCGGAATATAACAGAGTATGGTTACTTTGCCTTTCTCTCAGACATTTGTGATGTTGTTTATACCATTTCTTTTCTTGGCATTTTCCCCAATGCTTGCAAAATTTCTAGTGTATGAAAGCTTTAAGTCTGTCATATATGTTTATATACTACGTTTTGTCTAACTAACAAACAATGTGATTGATCATTTCTTCATAGCTTCTACATATTCGGCATTTACTTTTTGTGCTGCATTTCATTTTATGTTTTCGTAATTTCAAAAACTACATCAAAAGCCATTTGATCAGCTTTAAGTCACAGTCCTCTTTGTCAGTGTTGAGTGTTTTATTAATCTACTTCCGGATCTTTTTATGCTGTTTCTTTTGTTTTCTAACCGTATCTTGTTTTTCTTTTAGTCATGCTATGTAACTGTTTATATTAGTTTCCCTTTATATCATATTTATAGTTCTACACAACATATTATGTAATATTATGTAATAGTTTATTTTTTCACTGAAGAGCTCTTCCAGCCTCTATTCACTGTGTTCATGGTAAATATAAATTTTCAGTGATGTTGGGGAATTGCAAATATAGTCTTCATTATTCTTTTTTTCCCTGTCAAGTCTTGCTAATTCCTTTAAGCTCCATGTATAATATTTTCTGTCTTATTTCTAAAGGATGATTTCGCTGCGCAACCGAGCGTAGCTCTCTGTACTTTGTGTACGTGCAGACATTGCACATTTTCATTGTATTCTCACTCACCTATGTATTATGTATGCCGTACCTAATACTTCAGTGTAGTGTACATATTTGTGAGATCTGGAGAGGCGGGGTATATATTTGTCTTCGTATTTTTCAATCATTCCCACGGCATCTATTATTATATGGATATTTCTATTTTCATTCTCTTTTTTGTTGTTATGGATATTTCGAGAACTTTGTAGTTGGAAAAGTTTCCCATTTTGTTCAAAGATACATAAGTGCAGGGGCAGCTATGTGGTTAACAAGTTCGTTTTACAACCATGTGATATCTGGTTTCGAATGTCATACTCGCTGTATGTGGCTGATCTTTATCCTGATGAAATCCCATATAGATTTTATCCTTGATAATAATAATAATAATAATAATAATAATAATAATAATAATAATAATAAATGCTAAAAATGACAAAGAGCTAGAAACACTACTACAGACAGTACACGGCTTTACCAAAGAAATAGATATGAAATTCGGATTAGAAAAATATGCCAAAGCAACTCTGAAAAGAGGAAAATTAGTTAAAAGTAGCAATATAACACTAGATAAAGCCAATGAAATAAGAGAACTAGACGAAAGCCAACCATACAAATATTTAGGAGTCAATGAACTAGATAGGATACAACATACACAAATGAAAGAAAGAGTACTATAGACGAGTTA
Source organism: Octopus bimaculoides (assembly GCF_001194135.2). Taxonomy (NCBI): domain Eukaryota; kingdom Metazoa; phylum Mollusca; class Cephalopoda; order Octopoda; family Octopodidae; genus Octopus; species Octopus bimaculoides. Next base: position 50,980,272 of record NC_068992.1, read on the forward strand.
GATCAATACTAAAAACA
>NC_068992.1:50981015-50981215 GCF_001194135.2 Octopus bimaculoides
GATAAAACGATGGCAAGAAAAGCCCCTACATGGTAAATACTGGGCTAAACTAAATGCGAAAGAAATAGACAGAGAAAAATCCCAGCAATGGCTGAGAAGCTCAGGACTCAAAGCAGAGACTGAAGGATTTTTAATTGCTGCACAAGCCAGAGCCTCCCCACCAGAAATTACCAAAAACATATAGTGAAAAGAAACATAAC
>NC_068992.1:50981225-50985365 GCF_001194135.2 Octopus bimaculoides
CAGATGACAACGTTTCTCTAAAAGAAATGGAAAATCTTTCAAAATACAAACACCTGGTAATAGAGGTAACTCGAATGTGGAATCTAAAACCAGAAACAATTCCTATTATAGTAGATGCCTTAGGTATAATAAAAAAAATATTCAGACAAATACATAACAAAAACACCAGGACTTACAAATATATATAACATACAGAAAATTGCACTACTGGGCACTGCACACATCCTACGCAAAACACTTTCAATACAGTAAACATAAGAGCACCACAGCAAACCACAGCACATACCCAAGGCGCACAGAGTTGCGCTCGGTAGTGAAGTGAAAGCACGTTATAAAAATAAAACTACTGAACAATAATAATAATAACAATAGTAATAATAATAACACTAATAATAATAATAAAAATAATGACAATAATAGTAATAATAATAATAATCTACCTGCCTGCCTACCTACCTACCTACCTACGTACCTACCTATCTCTCTATCTATCTATCTATCTATCTATCTATCCATCCATCCATCCATCAATCCATCCATCCATCTATCTATCTATCTATCTATCTATCTATCTATCTATCTATCTATCTATCTATTTATCTATCTATCTATCTATAGACGGTTCCTTCTTTTAAAATGTCTGATGTTAGCTATGTTAGAAACGGTCATTATTATGAAAATTAGGTTGGTATATAAAGCAAAGCATTTCCTCAGTTTCTGAAAAATGCCTTACATTATTAAGCTACAATTCCTAACAATCTTACAATCACTTAAGTTCAACTTCCAGAGTTTATAAATAAAATGCTCTCAAGTAACAGGATCTATTTAACCAACTAACTCTCTCACTCAAAATTTTTCAAATTCTGTGTAAATGCTACAAGGAATACATATTTCTGATAGAATTCGGTTCTAATATTTTATTTTACTTAAACTACAATTCATAACCCAACAACTTGTAACAGTCACAATGCTAAAGTAAGGTGATGTTCAGTAATAGAAATTCACAATCTACATTCAGTTCCCATTTGAATCAATATTGCTTGAAACAAATGTCATCGTTAGATTCATGAATGTAGCACCGTTCATTTTCAGTAGAATGGGAAATTATAAGGTAGTATACATAACTATGTGTGTGTGAGTGTATCATATATAATACAAAAAAGTGATATATACATAAACACACTCATATGTATATATATATATATATGTATATGTATTTATATATATGTATATATATATATATATATATATATATATATATATATATATATATATATATATATATATATATATATATAAATTTTTCTTTTAGCCCCAGGAGGACATCTCCTCCAGCTGGCTTATCGACACACGACTGTGTCCTGTTTGCCAAGGGAGTTATCCCTCTCACCTCGGCCAGCAGCACGAAATGTATAAAGATAGATACAGAGCTACGCAAACGGATAAATGACAAGTAGACAGACAGACGGACAGGCATACAGACAGACAGACAAACAGACAGACAGACAAACAGACAGACGGACTGACAGACAGACAGACAGACAGACAGACAGACAGACAGATAGATAGATAGATAGATAGATAGATAGATAGATAAATAGATAGATAGATAGATAGACAGCGTCTTTCTTTTCTCATTTCAAATTCACGTTTCGATTGTCCTGCTCACAAGCACCAACGGCTTGTCTTTCGATTACATTTTGCCTGAATATATTTCTGTATTCGATGCATTTAGTTATGTAACATTCGTTAAGTTCAATCTTCATACGTTAACAAGAAACTTATTTTTATTCAAACTTTCATTCTATTTACAAGAAATGCTGAAAGTTTATATGTTCGTGAGATATGGATATAATTTCATTTGTCTCAACGCTACATCATGATATTTCTATAGATCTTTCAGCAATGTCAGTGATCTAATTCTCTTATCTCAGCCATAAACGGCTCGTAGATAATTAAAAGAAATGAATCTATTCTGCAAGTGAAATAGTTACCTTCAGCAGATAATCTTAACGGAAGCATTCCTAGCTTCAAGAGATACAGTAGAATATGATACGTAGTTCACTTCTGGTATCAGCTTATACCAAGGTGCACAGATGCAGTTCTAGGTGATACAAAACATAATAACTTTTAAAACTTGTATGCATTAAGTAAGTTTTATCTGAATGTAAGAGGTAATCACGTGACGTTTTATCTGGAGTATAGGAAAACGTGAGTTATCCGAGAAATCAACGTTCTTCTAATAAATTTGTACAAAATCAAATAATCACATGCTAAGAGAACAGAAGAATTGCCAAACTACTTTACTCTGTTGCAATGTTTAATTCTTTCATAATTATATCACATAATATTTGTCATTAAAATAATCCATGCAATAGTGATGCTGTCAAATATTCTTCACTACAATCTATTGTTATACGAATTGAAGCTGAAAACGTGAAGTATGTAAACGTGACGGTCAAAAACATGGCAAGTCTTAGTATATAAGATAAAGAAGAGATTTTAAAGGAAATTCGCAAGTACTTATTAGGCCCACATTGATATGTGTGGTAGTATGCATGTATGTGTGTGTGTGTGTGTGTGTGTGTGTGTGTGTGTGTGTATTTCGTACCACAATGTTCGACTCGAGTCAAATATAACAAACTACTCCAAATCCTTGTTGGATTAGCAGCGTAAGTGGAATTTGAAGTATTATATATCCTTTATTACGTACATTTTAGCTCCGGGTTCTATCATAAAAGTCTGGAACTTATTCTATCGTTCTTTTGCCGAACTGCTAAGTTACTTGCATGTAAAGAAACCAGCGCCAGTTATTGTCAAAACATGGAAAGAGAGAAACTACAAAAAACAAGGACGTACACATATGCACAGTTATAAATATAAATATACATATATAAAGATACATGTATATGCATGTGCGCGCATGTGGGCGTTTGTGTGTGCGCGTGTGCCGTGCAACTGAATTGAACTCGAAACTTTATGGTTTCAAAGTGAGCATCTTAGCCACACAGATATGTACGTGCATATGGAACATTTATCTAACAGCGTAGGATGCAGTCTTCTCAAACGAGAATCGATCCTGTGTTCTAGTTCTTTTTATTCTCACTTAAAGATACTTTCATTTGACGTTCGTAGGTAATACTCACAGGAAATTAATTTCTTCTGCAGTTATCATTTCTCCACATGCGTTTCATTGGATATTTGTGAATTGTACTAATCATCAAACTGCTATGAATAATCTCTCTAATTTCAGAACCAAATTATTTTCATTTATCAAATATTACATCAGATAAATAAAATAATAATAACTCGAGATTCAATGGATATGTTGACCACGACAATATTGTATATTGGGAAGGGTAAGATATAAGAAATCCCGACGGAAATTCCCCGACTCGGTTTCGATGCATAGCTTCAAACATACATTTGTAGTACCTCGTTAAAACCATAGAAATAGCTATGAACGTGTCAACTTCCTCTTTCTTTCTCGTACAAAAGTAGCAGGATAAATGCCAATATATGAGATCATTATTAACTGAGACAATTGACTTATGCAGGCTAGGGTCGACTTTAATATAGCATAACATAATATGGCTTCATCTAAAGGTAAAGTCTTTTATTCTTGCTAGTATTATTTGTCTCGGAGCAAATGTCGGATAATTGACATAATTTGAATTTAAGAGACTTGTTAAAGGAATTATAATGAATTTTATATTGATCTTATAGACGTCTCTGTATATTAGCATTGGATTCTGGGTCTTCGACAATTCCAATGAATGGGAAACAGTAAATAATTGAAATTTGTCCGCCAGCTAAATTCTCTAGAAAGTATGCGAAAACTAGTTTTGTTTAAATGGTCTTGGTAATTTGATGTTATTCGATAAACCAACATAGGAAATAGATTTCTCTAGTGATTAGGGAAAATTCCAATACCTATCTCACAACTTCCCTTCATTTAGCTCAACAATGCTTTTCCGACTTGAGTCAATTAGGGCAACCGCTAACATACTTACAATTGCATACACTACACACACACACACACACAAAGCCACAGACAAGCCCACACACAAAGGCCACCCCCTACACACATGTCAAGATATATATATATATATATATATATATATATATATAAAGACAGAA
>NC_068992.1:50985848-50990727 GCF_001194135.2 Octopus bimaculoides
ATTATTATCTTTGACAGTACTTAAAATATCTTCCCGGATCTCAACTATATCCTCGGGTTACAGTGTCTTGATGCGTTCATGGAAATTACTTTTCTATTGGAAGTGTGCCTGGTCTTCATTACATATAAGAGTGACAATATATATATATATATATATATATATATATATATATATATATCAGGAAGCAGGTACGTACGTATATACATACAACATACATACCAACTTGCATACATACATACGTGCACACATACACACATATACACATACAAAAATACATTCATACATACATACATACATATATACATACATATATATTGATACTTACACTCTGTCTAGAAATTGCTGTGAGAGATTACATTATTCATGAGGTAGTATATACTAATTCTTGAATTTATGTGATATAATCGGTCGAGTAAACCTAAGTAATTATTGGTATTTCTTTGCGTCAATGAAGATATCTCCATGTAGTTACATGATCTGGTGGAAATATGAAACAGGTGTCAGTCACATCACGCAATACGGCCGCCGGAAACACTGTACACATTGAACTAAAATATTGAGGTTGTCAACATTCGGATGTCATTGAACAAAGGACAACAGGACCATGCCCCACGTGGGATAAATAGCAATAAATGATATGTATTAGAACTACATGGAAAGTTGAAAACTAAAGATGACACCATCGCCAAGCATAATTAAATATTGGGAAGTTTAAATATTGGTACTTGTACGGAGTTTTTGAATGTGCTTTCTCTTATCCATGTGTAGTTTATAGGGACTGTTCGTGTTATACTATATTTCTTCTGAACATTCGCCTCTCAGAGGTTATCCTTTATAACGCCGTAGCAATTGCATAATGGTTCGTGGCAGTGTTAGTCTGGATGTCAGTTGAATTGTTGCCAATTCAATTCATCGTCGGTTGCATTCGTCGCCAGCAAATTTGTCATCAGGCAATTCGTTGTCAATTTAATTCGTCAGTATATTCCAAGTCAGAAATCCGCCGGGTCATCAACTGTCGCTTAAAGAAGGCGTCCATATGGAGTTTAAGCATACAGAGTTTCCTTTCTATTGATATTAAATTGCGTGGGTAACAGTAATTGGGATAAGGTGTTGAAATATAAACTAAAATGTGAAGTATTGAGATAAAAAATCCAGTTCCTGTTTTGCTATACTTTCTATCGTTGTTTTCTCCATTTTCTTCACCGAACGCATAAAGACAAAACAAAAACAAACACAAAAAATATTACATAACATTTCAAGTGTAGAATATAGCTAGTTATATAAATAATACATACATATTAAGGAAAATATAAAGAAAAAATAACTATAATTAAATTGTATTTATTTCAAATTATTTTTAAAATTATTAAGAATGCTAAAAATAATTGGAAGCTGATAACAAAAAATTATTGGTTTATATTGATATATTGATATATGATTATGCTGGCAAAAATCTCATATTACGAGTAATGAAATCGTAATTGTCTATTATATCTGTAAAGTGTTTGTGTATAGCACTGGACCTCTTTCTCTTGGATAATGTCTGGGTAATAATTTTGCAATTTGGTACCAGTTTCGGATTATTTTGATCAACAAATACTTTATATCTTATATAAATTCCTATTAGTACATGAGTTACATGAATATTGTCACTGCTGTATCTCTGAAGCAATTTTCGTAATTTGTTTACGTTACATACAAGAAGAAAAAAAAAAAAAAGAAACAGCCCTATATATTTCAAGAATCATTCGCAGTAACCCTTCGGCACAGAATGGGCTCTTTTAGTAAAGAAATAATTTCTTTCAACTAGAAGTCAATGTTGTATTGCGACAAATATAAAACACGTAATTTTCGTCTTCTTCCGTATATAAAATTTGGTTCTACCCGATCGGATTTATATATGATTTGATCCTCATCAGAGACAGAATAACTTTTCATCTGCCTATGGAGACATACAGCTAATATTCAAATCGTTTCAATAGAAAGTGTGTGTGGTGAACCGATTAGCGTGACTTGTATAGATGGGAAACCATAGATTTCAAAGCGGTCTGCTGGTGCAAGATTTTTTAGTCCACAGAGGGAACGATATATTGAAAATAAAACAAACAATAGAAAAATAAACCTTTCAACACAAAATATTCAATTTCAACAAACAGGACTAACATTTGAGATAACACAAAACCTCAAAACCAGGCTTTTGATTAAAATACGAGACAAGATTTTACACTTCTGCAGAAGGTTACTCATATCGGAAAGAGTATAAAGCAAGGAAATCAATGATAATTCACTTGTAAGGAACAAAACTAATTACAATCTATATATATTTCCTACGACTGTTTCAATAATCCTTACGCATCATGACAATTATATAATAATGAAAGGAGAATAAATTTATAGGTGATGTTTAAGGACCAAATCAGAATTTTATAAATGTTTGTTTGTGAGTGTGTATGTGTGTGAATGTGTGTGTGTGTGCGCGTAAACATAAGAATAATAAAAAGCTGTATTCCCTTTACATCGCAGTTATTTCTAAAGTAAATTATTGTCATCCAATACATTAAAAATTCGATTATAATTACTCAAAATCAGATTAGCACAATCAGCTTATTTCAAAATACAATATTACATATTGCAAAATGTATCATATCCAAAATACATAATTAAAATTAAGTCATTTCAAGTTTACGTATTCGAAAGTATATTTTTACATTCAAATCATTTCAACATATATTATTAAACATTAAATTTATACGGCGTTGCGCTTTAACATATCCTATATTATTATTATTATTATTATTATTATTATTATTATTATTATTATTATTATTATTATTATTATTATATATTTCGCCTACTTTATTCTATTTATTCATCTTTTTTTTTCTTTTGGCCCCTTATATTCTATTAACGTTTGGAAAAACAAATACTTCATTTCATCTCTCATTAAAATTTATGATAATCCAAAAACTAGAGACTAGACAAAGCATGTTCAGAAATGTTCTTCCACCTACCGATAACTGGAAGAAATATTAAGCGTGATGTCTGAAGCAATATATATAGGTATTTATTTTAATATTTGGGTGTAGGCTGTGCTACTGCTTCGCATATTTCAATGTAGAAATGTACATGTATAGCTCTAGTATGATAATATGATTGCAGTGTCAACATCTCTTTGGGAGTCATTTTATACACTGAAAAGTTACAGTGATATATCTATTATTTATGTGACTTTACATTTATGGGACACTAATATGTATGTATTTATGTGTAAATGTGTGTGCGTGAATTGATTAAATGTAGATATGTATTTATACATCGGTTGATCATGTTAGGTGCACCCACGAAAGTCGAAATACATAATCATTATAACCAGATAATGTATAACAATACATACATCTGTTTTGTGTAATAAATTTCGACGTTTTTTTAAACTGTTTCATGTTTTATAATGTAGATTATGTCACTGCTGTAAAGTATTTTGTTTACCATAAAATATTTATTGAAAAATATTGAATTTTTTAGTGAAAGTTCAGGCAACCTGGAAAGTGTTTTATCGAATTTTTGCGTGTCTAATTTCCTCTTTAATACTACTGGGGCTGTGTTACTTTCTACACAAAAATTGTGTACACAGTCGATTTCCATGTGCGCTGTGAATTGTTAACCAGGAATGAAGTATAGGACGACTATGTTTCTATCTGATCTCCTGCAGGATGCAGACTAGTTACGTTATTCCTCACCGAAAGTCCGTGTATGACAAATATTTAGCTATAATACCAATGTAGGTCCTTCTTGCTTTCTCTAAAGGACAGTTGATTGGTTTATATGAATGCTCAACTAGACCCCCCCCCATGATTGATATCTACTAGTAACAGTTAATTCGATACACGTTTTGGAAACATATTTTCAATTCTTAATCCTAGTTTATTATTTTATCGCCTAGACTCAGTTGTAGTTCTACAGTATCTTATTTATCCACAAATTCTTTACTGAGTACTTTTGTGTTAGCTTAGCATAAGTTTAAACAATTTGAATAAGGCTATAAGCTATATACACTATGTTTTATATGTTATATCCTATAGTATATATAGTTTGCGAGATGGAATTTTCTTTAGAGCTTCAGACAAAATGCCCAGTGGCGTTTCTCCGAATTCATTACGTTCTGAGCTTAAATTGCACTGTGATCAACTTTGCCGTTTATTCCTCTATGGTCATTAGATAAGTGCCTTCCAAATGCTGGGGTAAATTTCATCGACCTCCGAATAAACTGGTAGCCTTGTACGAAAATCTGAAACTCGCTCTCTTTCTCATATATATATCATATGTGTGAGTGGTTGCATGTAATACGAATGGAGAAAGAAAAAGAAACGAAGATATTTGAATGTGTGTATATGTGCTTGTGTGTGTGAGATACTGTGTACGTTCCTGCAGATGACAATGATAAACAAGGATTCAACAGATAATATAGACATTCCGACATTGTATGATGTATTACTAATCCTTATTGACTGTTGCGCTGTATATTCAGTGTTCCATGAAATGCAATACATATTCATAGTTAAGAAAAACCTATATTGCTGAAGATTTCACTCACTACAGTAAGAGCTGAAACATTTGATACCTAATGTATATGCTTGAAGTCACTGCTACCTTGAATATATTTAGCACGCACAAACTCACATGCTCACATATTCATGGGTATACACACATACGCGAACATGTAGATAAAAAGACAAAATTTTAAATAAAATAAATAAAAAGTCGAGAGAGAAATGTATATAAATTTATACATACTATTTCACATATATTGAGAGAAAACAGGAGACTGAGAGAACAGATAATATGCATAAATACATATTCATATGTGTACATGCATATATAT
>NC_068992.1:50990998-50992800 GCF_001194135.2 Octopus bimaculoides
ATATATGTGTGTCTGTGTATATATATATATATATATATATATATATATAAATATATATATACACATACATACATACATACATACATACATACATATATATATATAGATATAGGTAAGTAGATATATGTACATATATACATATACATATAGAAAGGTATAGACTAACACGCAAAATATATCTACATGTATATATATGTATATATATATGTGTGTATATATATATATATGCATGCATATACATATATATATATATATATATATATATATAGATATATATATATACGCTTATGTTCATATATATAAGCATTTGCGTGTGTGAGTGGGGGTGCATTGTGAGTGCGTGTATGTGTGCATATATGTACATATGAATGTATTTATAGTGATAGTGAGTGACAGGTTGAGAAAGAGATACAGAAAATAGGAAAATGTGAAATGTTAAAAAGATCGAAAGATATACACAGAGTTGAGAAGGGAAAGAGAGAGCGAAGAGAGAGGTATAATATCAATATAAATATATAATAGAGAGAGTTGAGAGTGAGAGCGAGCAATATTGTAGTTCTCTTATATATTTGCATCGTTTGCATTATCTACTCCACCTACACAAATATGATTTAAATATTCGAAGGATTCTGGATGGATGTTACAATGGCTTTCCAATAATTTGCTTTTTTTTGCATTCTTAATTTTTATTTGATATTTGCTTAATTTTTACGTTCTTACTTTTACATATTATTTTCTCTTACATGTTAGTTTATTTATATTGTTTACTTTTTACTCAGTATTTCTTGTTTTTGTTGTTGTCGTTCTGAAGCTTAAACAGAGAAAATCATGATGGAACATAAAAGATTATAGAGAAACAAAATTAACAAATAAAGAAAGAAAGTGCAACAAAATGTGCATAACAGACAAAATGTTTCCTAAAGCAAAAGTATTTTTTCTTCAAATAGAAAATTAACAAAGAGAAATCAATATTTAAACTGACTGAAGGAAAATTCTAGGTAGAGAATCTTTAGGAGCAATTGCGAAAATGTTGTATGTGAAGACAAACAATACTAAGAATCAAATAAAAAATTAATATTTGCAAAGTATTCTTCTTAAAGTCGATCTCAAAAGTATTGTTTCCATATGCCTTCTGGGTAGTAAAGAATTATAATTTTTTTAACGACATGGAAAGAAATATGACAAAATTGAATAATGATAGCTTTTGGTACTGATAGTTTTTGATAAAGCTGTGGCTAATTTTATAGATGAACATATTTTCGCTCTCTTAATAAAAGTGAGAGTTCTTGTTTTCTTTGGAATCAATAGCATATTGGTCTATTCAGCACAAACATCAGCGGTTCAATATTCTGCCACCATTATTTCTAGAAGAAAGGTGGTGATTGAGTACACAGCTTAGCGCAGCAGTTTGGTAATAGATTAATTTTTTCGGCGATGGGTGTTTTGCGCCGAGGGCAAGGTTAGGCGCACAGACAAACAGTAACATGCTCAGACACACAGAAAACCAAACTAATATACATAGACGCACACATGCATAGAAATATACACAGGCATACACACAAAAAGAGCAAAACCTTGACACAACAAATAGTATAACACATTAAATGTACGACGGAACACGTGATGAAACACATAATACAGAGTGACACATCTCATAGACAACAGAACACATGATGCAACACAACATACAATGTGTCAGAAAAGACATATATGCACACACATACATATACACATACATATATATAAGTATATATGTATATATATATGTGTGTATATATATATATATATATATATATATATAT
>NC_068992.1:50995852-50996955 GCF_001194135.2 Octopus bimaculoides
TGTCCCCTGTTTTAGCCCCTGTCTTAGCGTTCACCACTTTACCTCATCATGGCTTAACACCCGTCACCATTTGTTTTTACTGTTTTGTTCTTACTGTCTTGGTTTTGTTACCACTTTCGGATGCCGGGGTGGGAGCCCACGCCAACATCTCTTCAGTTATCCGGCCATTGAAAATTCCTGAGAAAAATGACCGTCAAACAAAGGGAAATTACTGTGTGGTGACTGTCATTAAGACAAAAGAGCTAACAGACCGCTAAATAAGGTAAAGGTAAGGGAATAGGGAAGTCTATAAGTTCGCGTAAGCGCACCAATCCGTACATTGGCCTATATTTACATACTAAAAAGCCTCGCTTTAAACACACATATGCTCACCCACGTACTCGCCGAAAACTATACATGTATGTCAACACACACATGTTCACCCTGCTTCTATATTTTTCTACAAAAATAGAAATTATCTTAGAGATTATAGAAAACTATAAAACACATACTGATATGGAGTGTCTATGCAATTAGTAGATTTAAATTTTTTTATTCAAGCTTCTGTGTGATATAGTTGTCTATGCGTGTTTGCTTGTGACGCGCTTCGTTTGGTCATGTTTGTGTGATTTGGCTGTGTGCATGTGTCTATATATTTATATATGTGTGTTTCAGTGTGTGTGATTGTGTTGTATGTAAATTGTTTGCGTTTAGTTTAACTCTATTTTCTTTTCATATTTGAGTCTTAATTGTGCGGAGAACTGGTTTATGTAATTTAGTTCTGTGTGATGGCTTCTTGTAATTACGATGTCTGATCCTTGCACGTTTTGTGCAAAAATATTTAAAAAAAACAAAAAAACAAAACAAAAACAAGAGAAACAAAAAGTAAAAGAAATAGAACATACTTAAGACGTATGGCGACCACAAATTCTACAAGTTTCAAGTTAGAGCATCTCTGTGTGTGTGGTGTGTTGATTGGATGTTTATCCTATTTTGTAAACATCGAACGTACATCTCGTCAACATAAGTCTATAAATTACATTTAAAATTTATTATCATAAAATGTCCCTCATTATGGAAGCCACAAATGTAATGACGTCAATTCTATGAAGGATGTTCCATTG
>NC_068992.1:50997793-51002697 GCF_001194135.2 Octopus bimaculoides
TATATATATATATATCCAAAGTTTTAAATTTTTACATTTAAGACAGAGATTTCACGCTAAGGAGTCTAATTTAGATTTTTTTGCGGTGAAATCTCCTGCTATATTGGTAACGATTACATAGATTTCTATGAAAAAGTATATATATATATATATACTTACATAGATACGTGTGTGTGTGAGTGTGTGTGTGTGCGTGCGCGCGTGTCTGTGTGTGTGTTGTAATGTATACTAGTCTACTAATGAAATGCGAACGGTTGGAATATATATGGCAGAGAGTATTAATTTAATATCCTTTTAATCTATTAATCCATTTCATACTCTTGATATAAAAGGAAAATCTTTCAATACTATATGAAAACTGTGGATTTTATCATTCCTTTTCTTTATATTTTTGTTCTAATGGAAATTCTCAACAACAAAACAGGAAGAGAATATATTTTTAACATAATTATGGAATATAAGCCAAAGAAGGAAGATGAGAAAGCAGAGAAGGTGGGAGGTGGAATAAGAACAAGAAGAAGAAAAACAGAGAAGAGAAGAAAATGGAGGGAGAAGAAATAGTTAAACTATAAAAAGAAAAATGAGAAAACGAAAAGGGGAGAAAAGCAAAGAAATTAAAATGTTAATGCTAATGATAATAATGATGCTGAAGGGGAGTCAGAAAGATGAGTGGTTTAGGATGAGGATAACGATGACGCTGTCGATGACAACGACGTTGACGTAGTTTTCAACAACGATGACGTCAATTGATTATAAAAAGAAAATGAACTTATAATAAATTCCTCATTTATAAATGATATTGTGCTTTTTCATTTGTTCTCGGCATTACAATTAAAATCAAAGTGGAATTTAAAGCTTTTAAAGTTAAACTTATTAAAATTTGAACTATCGTGCATAGTCTGAGACATGCACTTAAAAACCAAAACACGAGAAAAGTTTAATCATTGCGAACAACCGTATGAGAGGATCTTTAGCGAGATACAACTTTATGCATGGATGTATCTGTTGAGACCCAGACTGCAAAATGGATGCAACACATGTTGAACGGAGTCTCACTCATAAGGGGCAGTAGTAGCATTGGTCGAACGACCGTTGTACGAAATAAAGATTAATACCGAATTCATCTTCTGGTTACTTAAGAAATTATTATCATTATTATTATTATTATTATTATTATTATTATTATTATTATTATTATTATTATTACACACACACACACAAGCACATATATATATGTACCCTTCATATAAATATGAGTGTGCGTATATATATATATAATCATACGCACACACATATTTATATGGACGGTTCGAGATGTGATGTATTTGAGGACTAGGACATACTTTTTAATTTAATAAAATATACAAATGTATTCTAATAAAACGGATTTGTGCATATCTTCACGACTATAAGTTTTCTTCTAGGATTATCTTATTAATTCACCTTTAAACTTTATAATTGCTTCTTACGTGCTCGGAATCGTTTATATGCTTGCATAAAAGTTCCTTATTCATTTCGGACGCCACCTGGATAATGGCAGCCATCAGTAAATCATTTTTTATTGTAAGGATGTTGATTACTCTTTCTTTCAACAACGTAGCAAGCGTGGAAATCTGTGGCATTTAAATCTAGTGTTACATAATACTTACATATTTCTTGAGAAGGGCTGAGACTTCTAGAAGTACGCATAAACTTCCAAGGCATACGTCATTTATTTAGGGCTTATCCTTCTTTCCAGCACCTCAACGTATCAAGCAACATTAATTCTAAGCCATTGAGTGTAAAGAAAAATGTGAATTGGCACGACATGATCTTCGTTCCACTCACTCTTAAAATCCTCACAATTGCTGGAAACTTAGTTTCTCGCACATAATTGTCTGTCAATGTACATGTTAGATTTTTTATGTTGTTTGATGTTGTTATACATAAACACAAACATATACTCGTATATACATAATGAATATGCTTGGGTTAGTTTTTACAGGCCGAAGAGTCAAGTTTACTACTCAAATAAGATTTCGACTCAAAATGCACACAACCAGAATGAACATTGCGGGACATTAGATCTGATGTTCTTACAGTTTCATCGATCCACTGTCTTACATTTGTATATGTTATTATCGACACTTAAACCATAAAAGCAAAGTGATCATATGCTGTAGGTGATCTTAGACTACCATGTGTCTGAATAGATATTGTGAAGACTTCTCACCGACGCTCGAAAGACATACTTGCGAGTATAGTTCATAATGAATGCAGTCTATGCACGTAGTAGATTTTAAATTTATATATATATATACTTCGAGAGAGACACACACACGCACACACAAATATGCACACACACACATACACACACACAAATGCACGCATGCGAGTGCACAAACGTGTGTGTCTGTGTGAGTGTATAAGCGCGACTCTGTTTAGAGATATAAAACCAGTATATTATCGGGAAGCGAACCACGCAAATCGTGACAAAAAGAAAAATAAGAGGGTATACGCCCTGTTGTCTCCCAAAATTGCATATAAACTACTTGCATCCCCTTTTATATCTGTGTTACTTGTTTCTTTCTTGCCATCGTTGAAACAAGTAACACAAACCACTTATCAACAGCTTACATTAAAAAAAACAACAACAAAGAAAGCGTATATTAGTATTCTGAAGACAGCTTTTCTATGCCAATGTAAATAATTGCCTGGGAAGCACAAGTCAAGAATCTTCTAATCCGAAACCACGCTGTTTCGTCCCTCGAAATTACTTTGAAATTTCTGAAATTGTTAAATTTGCCTCGACATGGCAATGCTTTCAAGTCGCAAGATTAGCTACACGGATCTCAAGAATGACAAAAGCACGTGAGTGATCATTAAAATGGTAATTAAGCAAATCCTGTGTCTGCTTCAAAGTGGTCACAAAAATCTCCATCGTGAATTTATCTTGGTTTTCTTGGATAGCAATTACATCGAAATCTTCTTTTACTTTTGCCTTGCAAAGTAGTAAAAGTTGTTTAAACGCAAATTTCAGTTCGCTTAACTGATGATAAAATTCCTTGGTTATAATTAGTTCCTTTTACAAATGTGTACGAGAGAGAAAGAGAGAGAGAGAGAGAGAGAGAGAGAGAGAGAGAGAGAGAGAGAGAGAGAGAGAGAGAGAGAGAGAGAGAGAGAAAGAGAGAGAGAGAGAGAAAGAGAGAAAGAGAGAGAGAGAGAGAGATAGAGGGAGAGAGACAGAGAGAGAGAGAATGGTAAGAAGGTAGAGAAAAAGAACTGATACCAGGAGAAACAGCGAGAAGTCAGCGAGACAGAATGTATGAGAGAGAAATCAAGATTATTTGATTCTGTGAATGTTAGTGTATGTATGTATGTATGTATGTATGTATTTATTTATGCATGCATATGTGGTTGTTTCTATCAGTAATGTGTGAATACGAGTGCGTTTCGGATAGTTATACTTAGCTGGCTAATTTGCTATACTGCGTTATCGTTTTCGCATACATTTCTTGTTATATATGTACGCCTGTATATTCTTTTTTATGTATATATGTATGATTGCATATAATACCTGTGTGATAATGACAATTCCCGTCGTGGTTACAGTGTTTAATCTGGTAACGTTCTTGTTGCTATATTAATTCCACTTGTTGGAAGACGTGTCGTTGGGAAATGTTCTTATTGACAAATTAAACCTCACAGGATCAAATTCAAAGTAAGTATTGTATACTTGAATTATTGAATAGAATTCACTGTAAAATTGTTTGAAATAATCTCCCGGCGGATAAAAACATTAAAAATAGTAAAAGAAAATAAAAAAGTTGGAGTGATATTCTGCGAACGAGAAACACTATCCGTTGAGGAAAAATCCATATCATATGAAGAAGAAGCAATGATCTGCGGGATGGAACTAAACTTCAACACGAACGAAATGGAATTCACAGCTATTCGTAAGAAAGACAATGATCTGTAAAATACTTTTTCGATAGACACATAGAATTGCAGTTGAGGTACGGAACGTTACGGAAAATGTGGTCCCATGTTAAGCAGTATAAAAGAGACAGAATAATAGGGCAAAGCACACAGACCTTACAAAGTATTATGTTTCAAAAGATCCAGAAGGTATGGTGACCTCACTTGCGCAATATCATACAAGAACATTTTACGTTTTCTGAAGACGGCTTAACTACGTCAATAAAAAGAATTGCCTGGGAAGAACGAGTCGAGAATCTTATGATCAGAAACCACGCTGTATCATCCCACGAAATTAGTTTGATGAAACATACCCTGGGGGTATTATAAGCAAAGTGGGGATGCCCCTTTACACACAGGTTGAGGTTTAAATGGTTGAAATTTTTTGTCAAGTTCTTAAATTTATAATACATGCGTTATGTAAAGATTTTACTCTAGCCCTCGACTACGAATCCCTTCTCCAACAACACGTCGTCTTTGTAAGCCACCATTTAATGTTTACGTATAGTTTTGTGTAGTTCTTCACATTCTTGTGGTTAATGATGAAGAGATTATTATTGTTGTTGTTGTCTTTTGTTTGTTTTCAGCGAGTGAAGAAGGAATAACTTGGTGTCGGTGGCTGAGTAAGGGGAAGAAATAAACTTTTACTCGGTGCTTTAATACGCCCGCACAGTAACAAATGTAGCACGTACGTAAATATGGATATATGTGTGTGTTTATGTGTGTGTGTGTGTGTGTGTGTGTGTGTGTGTGTGTGTGTGTTTGTATGTGTGTGTAGTGTGTGGGTGTTATGTGTACGCGCTTGCTTGCACGCAATCATGCTACGGTGCTGAGAAGTCACCAATCCAAGTGCAACACCAACACACACACACGCACACACACACGAACACATACACGCACAGATATGTATGTATGCATGCATATATGTTCATATATATATATATATA
>NC_068992.1:51003059-51004562 GCF_001194135.2 Octopus bimaculoides
GTTACATTTCTTTTCTACTTCACTGCTTCGGTACCTTTTCCGTCTTTTCTCTCTAGATTTTCTAAAAATTTTTACTAATATATTCTCCTTTTCTTTTTGTTGTTATTTTTGCCGTTGATACTGTCATAAGGTATTTGATTGTTAGTTGTTGTTTTAGTTTTGTTTTGTATTCTGCTTATATTTTATTTTCTTTTTAATGTTTCTTATGTTTCGCTGTTATTTCATGTTTTATTGTATTTTTTTCAAACTTGAAGTTATTAAATATTCCAGCAGATTTATTTTATCACTTCTGTTTATTCATTTATTTATTTATTTGTGTGTTTGTTTCTGTATTCTACCATATTTTTCGTAAATACTTCGAGGTTTTCATGATATTGAAAATATCATAGCTATTCGTGTTTGTGTCTGTGTTACTGTGTATGCGCTTGTATGTCTTTCCTCTTTGCCAATTATCTTCGACACTACAAGATGGTTGTATGTTGTGTCTCTTCCCCGCAGGGAGTAAAAATTGAACGTTATTTGCACTAGTACTGTGTGAATTCAAATAAATAAATACACGTCAGAATACAGAAATGTTTATTGATATAAATCCCGGGTACGGCTTTCAAACCCCAACAAAGCAGATCTCTCACCTATTTTAATAGTAAATTATCGACATATTTGTGTCTGCAAATATACAGACGATGCTCCGATTCTTAGCACTCTATTATCCCTGAGGATTTCATGGTTTGAAGTAGGTTAAACATATATTCTACGTACAACATTCACTTTTACTGGTATTCAATGATATTTTTGTTGTATTTGTTGTTACTTTCCTCCAGTTTAGACCTAACTGAACAAATCTGATTTTAAAATATATCATTCAAGCTCGGTATATATATATACCGGAGTAAGCACATGAAATATGCAACAGGGTGGAAAAAAGAGTACTCAAATACCAGAGGTAGAGTAATATGACACCAGTGTCACGCGAGTTTTCAGTGTGAGCTGGATTATTTAGAAAACTTGAATGTTTTGAATGCACCTCACTGCTGAATGTGTACTGGCTTGCAATAAAAACAACGCGCGCAGCCATCTCCTATAAAGGTAATGGAACTTAAAAAGAAATAAGTAGAAATTTGTATTCAATACATGCGTTAGTATAACACACATTTGATATATTTGATCAAAAGATATCACAACTTATCATATATTAGTAACGAAGGTGCTAATGAAAGTTAATTTACCAAAATCCAATATAACATGCTATCTATACATTAAAATATCATCATGTCTTATCTGTATTTCAAAATGTAACTTTGAGACATCAATATATCAGAATATAGATGTTTTATTCAATATACATTCGGTATATAATTTATATTGAATATAAATGAATTTCCTTAAAATATATATTACAATTCTCATGCACCAAGAGATACATATTTGAAATTCACATCTATAGACTTCAAACAGTGTTCATATATATGTATATATATATATATATACATACATATATATATA
>NC_068992.1:51004882-51005852 GCF_001194135.2 Octopus bimaculoides
TTATCATTATTATTATTATTATTATTATTATTATTATTATTATTATTATTTTTGTTATTATCATTATTATTATTATTATCATTATTATTATTATTATTATCATTATAATAATAATAATAATTATTATTATTATTATTATTATTATTATTATTATTATTATTATTATTATCATTATTCAGGTCACTGCCTGGAATCTTGGAGTTAGTAGCCCGCGCTCAGAACTACTACACCATATGCCTGTGGGCAATTATGGAGTGAATTATGGGAGTGTCTATATATATATATATATATAAGAGACCAAAGTGTACGTACGCCGCAATGTGTATATAAAAAGGAATACAAACAATGGGACAAGAACGCAAAACATCCAGACAGATGATACAAAAAAGGGACAAGAAAACACATGGATGGGTCATTCGAAGTTTCCTTTCCTCAGTCGAGTTCCAGATTATCTTTGCAATTTCAGTTGGCTATTGTCGAAATTGCTCCGATCTGGCGAGCCCCAAGGAAAAACTAGGCTTCCTTGGAAGAAAGCAGCGAAAACAAGGACGGAAAATACCCGAAAATGGTAAACAGATACAAATACAAATAACTCGATTGAGGACGCATTAAATTAAACTGGCGTGTGTGGAAGTGAAGCCTTACTGCAGGGACATAAGAGATGACAGGCATGGGGAGGAATATAGATGTTAGACGGCTGGTAGTCGAGACAAGAAAGAGAGTTCAGTCTTGGCCGAACACCGGTCATGTGGAGAGAGAGGAGAAAGATAGAGGCAGAGGCACAGAAGAATTAAGGAGGGACGAGGAAAAAAGAAAAGGGACAGAGTGAAGTGAAAGAGGAGGGAAGGCGAGAATGAAGAGAAAGCCAGGAAATGTGAGAGCGGGGGAACGAAAGAAATAAAAGTGGAAAGAACGAAGTAAGTGTGAAGGGGCTGATAGAAAGAAAGAATGAAAGAATAAGAGGGTTTTT
>NC_068992.1:51006000-51008063 GCF_001194135.2 Octopus bimaculoides
TATATATATATATGTACATCCATATACTTTTCTACTCTAGGCTCAAGGCCCGAAATTTTGGGGGAGGGTACCATTCGATTAGATTGACCCCAGTACGCAACTGGTACTTAATTTATCGACCTCGAAAGGATGAATGGCAAAGTCGACCTCGGCGGAATTTGAACTCAGAACGTAAAAGACGAAATGCTGCTAAACTTTTCGCTCGGCGTGCTAACGTTTCTGCCATCTCTTACATATAAGTGACCAAAGTATACGTACTCCGCAATATGTACGACTCTCTCATAAGTAGATGTTCCAAACATCAATAACAGTTTTCATGGAATCGCAAGGATGTTACAAATGGCCTTAAATGTGAAATGGCAGCAACATATGACAAACGATTGCTTTTATGGGGAACAGCCGAAAGTTATCGAGAAGATCAGGCAAAGATGGCTGCGACTACTATCTGGTCACTGTGTGCGTCACCCTAAGCTGGAAGCATCCAAATTAGTCATGCAGAATCCACTTCAAGGTGATGTAAGAAGAAAAAAGTTTTGTCACACATCGACAACTTGATCGCAGACACTAGCCTGGAATGTATCCAGGACCTCGGGGCAGTGACATTGAACCGAAAAGCGTGACGGGTGGACTTTTATGCAACTGTGTGGTTTGAAACTCGGCCATAAAGAAAAGAAAAAATAATTCAAGGGGTTTTAGTCTGATATAGTAGATGCTCACATTTATAGCTATATCCACATTGAAGTTCATCCTTAAAATTATTTATGTCTTATATACTTGAAGCGCTTCCGTTTTCTCAATCCTACTGATGTCAAGAAATTGTACCGACGGCAGTTACACAATACTCGGCAAGAAAATTGTGAATATGAATATATAAATATGTAAGAATCAAACCGAGAAAATAAAGGCTTCTTCACACAATGTCATACTATTTTATTAGCACTCAGGACCTCAGTCCATATGATTGTAGTAGCTAATAATAAAAGAGTTATGTTTCAAGGTAGATTAATACAGCAAATAACTTTCTGAAACATCTGACCTTTCTCTGTTAATATCTCCTATAAAACAGAAAACTATAAACGACGTTCAAATCTGTTCGCAAATAAAACCATACAGAATCTTATCTGTGTATATCTATAGAAAGTAAAATTTTCTTCTATCATGCCTGCAGCGCGATAAGTATTGAATGCTAGCCAATATCGAAGCTAACATTATTAATATATTATACCCCTTCCTGTTCTTCCAACCGTTTTATTACTTTATATTATTCGTCTATATCGATGATTGTGTCGCGCTTACTTAGATACTTGGAGAAAATTATTACTGAGATTCGCATCATCTCGACAAACTAATTCATTTTGTTTCTCTTGCGACTTTGATTTCCCTGTTGGACATTTTCCGAAATTATAACGAAAGACAGAGACAGTATTAAAGAGAAGAAAAGAGAGAAAAGGGGGGAAACAGAAGGAAAGAGAGCGAACGAGAGTCTTAAATTACACAATAGGAACATCTTAGATAAACACAGACAAGTGATGAAACCGAAGTTTCTAGATTCTCTCGCGAGTTTTAATTGTTTCACCGTCTTTATATGCACAATTAGCGTTTCTTATTATTTCTTAATATTTCTTTTTATTTTTTAATACTTTTCATCTTGGTTCAATAAATTCTATTTTCTTCATTTCATTTTATATTAAATTGTCACTACCATAAACCGACTAACGCATGAAATTCAATTCAACAAAATAAAAAAAAAAGAACTTAAAAAAAAATTAATAATAAACAAGTGACGTGATGTTGCTGTTGGTGATGGAGACAGAAAATAAAATAAACCACATTTTCTGATTTGCTGCTTTTTTAAGGCAGAATGTTTCTAGTTTTCAGCTTGTTTATAAATATTGTTTTCGTGACAAATAAAGCAGTAATAATTCAATTTATCTTCCTTCTGTTTCAGTTTTATCCCCAACAAAGAAACAAGGTATTGAAATAGAACATTCAGTATTTGACAATACGGTAAAGATTCTTTCAATTTAATTTTTCATTCTGCTTATTATCGTTGTCTGCATATA
>NC_068992.1:51008320-51008985 GCF_001194135.2 Octopus bimaculoides
GATGTATGTATATTCTTTTATTCTTTCACTTGTTTCAGTTTGACTGCGGCCACGCTGGTGTACATTCTTAATAGGTTTTAGTCGAACAAATCGACTCCAGGACTTATTCTTTGTAAGCATAGTACTTATTCTATCAGTCACTTTTGCCGACCCCATTGGTTACTGGGACGCAAACACACCAACATCGGTTGTCAAGCGATGGTGAGAGGACAAACACATTTATAGTAGCTTACGTTTCGACTTATTTGCCATGAAACCCCCTTAATTCTGGGGAGAGGGTATTTTCAAGTTAAAGGAAAGATAGAGACGCATTGTGCAACAAAATGTTTCATATTTATTGACCCTTTTCTTTCCTTTAATAATCGGCACGAACTTTCCGGACAACCCAATACTTCTTTGTTTTCTAGCCGTATACAGCTATATAATGTGCTTTATCATGACGTATACGACATTATTATGGCGTTCTTATAGTTTATCCATGTTAAGTATGATATATAGAAAGATGTACTGAACTAATTATGTTCCTAAAGACGAAAAATATACACACAACCCCATCCCAAACACACACACACACACACATATATATATATACATGCAAGGACCTACTTACATACCCATATGTATACATACATACGTAAGTACACACACACATATACATACATACA
>NC_068992.1:51009113-51010404 GCF_001194135.2 Octopus bimaculoides
TATATATATGCATAATGTGTGTGTCTGCTCGTGTGTGTGTGTGTGTGTGTGTGTGTATACGTGGGTTGATATGAAATTTGCACGATTAAGGTGGGATATACTGTTTGGTGAGCGTGCCGAAACAGAGTGAAAGGTACTCTGCTGTAGAAACATTCACACTGCATTCAGTTCATGAATTGAACTGTACAAATCTAAAAATTCTATTTGAACGAAAAATTTAAACATTTGATGTAACGCAAATCATTTTTTCAAATACTATTTCGTGCTGCTGCTACTGCTGATACTTCTGCTACTGCTGCTGTCACAACAAATACTACTACTACTATGATCGTGGTTGTCTTCGTTGTTACCGATGCTGCACTTCTAGACGTCATATGTTTTGTTGTTTTTCGTTTTGCACAGGCCAGTTGCTGCTGAGCGAGCGGAACAATGATTAAAAGCGTTCCTCTTATGACAAAGCCATAATTTATCTAGGAGTATCATATCTACGCTTCTGTTTTCTTTTGATGCAGATCACAGCGTGTAATTTGATGCTAATTTAGATAGTATTTACTCACGGTGGGTAGAGTAAGGACGAATAGTAAAGAAGTCTGCTTCGCAGCCATGTGGTCTGGATTTTGATTCTACTGCATATTGAGAAAGGGTCACCTCTTATACCCACTGGAGAAACCGGGTGGCTATAAAATATACAGCAGTCTATTGACGGGATTGTGTGAATAATACTAAAGGTATCCTAGTCATTCAGTATCACGCTGATTCTCCTGAACATTACGATACACGTATTTAAGAAATGCGCCACAAATTAGACGCTAGCTCAGGACAGGTAATTAAGTTACTCGAGCAAGCACATCCTCGAATGAAATCCTGAAATGAAATCTAGAAATAAGAGGACAATCATGAAGCGTTCTTGAGGCTCATCTGTAATTAGCACGGCAATCGTTGTAACTTACATATAAAAGCAAGGTACTTAGACATATAGAAAGTGAGTTGAATACGTTTATATTCTAGGCACATTGTATGATTTAAACAATGAGGTAAGAAAAATAACTCAGAGTGGCCAATTAAACAATAGACAATTAAAACAGGCCACATTTGAAAACGATCTATACCTCTCAATTTTTTTTTCAAAAATTGTACATGCGATTAGGGAAAAAACAAAAAAATTATTCGCTGGAGACAAGACGAGAGTCGTGGACACGTGAAATAGTCTCAATAATCATCAGTAGCACGAAAATCGTCCTAACTTATCTCCAATAGCCAAAGGACTTAGGTTTATCTCCAAAAAGAATTT
>NC_068992.1:51011160-51013252 GCF_001194135.2 Octopus bimaculoides
TATATATATATATATATATGCGTCACTAAAGTGAACAAGGGCAATAATCAGAAAGAATATTGCAAGATCTAAAAGTCATAATAACTCAATACCCTCAAAAAGCACTATCTTAATGAGCTGAGAAGGGCGAAAAGCTCCCTTCCTGCGGTCGCAAATAGAGGTAGATCACCAATGATTTTTGCATTTCGATGCTTAACGCATCTTAATGCTCAGCATAGGCTCACACCGTGCCTAGCGTTAAACTCCACTCGCCTTGTCAGCTTATAAGATCTCCGTTGAAATCATATGCTGATTTCATAACCAGTAGTGTGAAAATTATAAATGATACGGGAAGCTAATTCGCAATTTCACACCTTAAAGGCAGAAATATATATGTCACTAGAGTGAACAGGAGCATTATTCAGCACCAGTATTGAACATTAAGATGTGTTTAGCATCAGAATGCGAACTCATAGCCCTATCTGCCATCTTGGGGGCTTGCTTCCCTTGTCAGCTCATTAAGATGATGCTATTTGCAACTGTTGAGTTGTTTTGACTCTTATTTCTACCAATACTGGTGCCGGTTAGTAATTTTTGTCACTTTAGTGACGTATATATTTCTGCCTTTAGATTACAAAATAGCGAATTATCCACCTATATTATTTATATATATATATATATATATATATATATATATATATATATATATATAGATAGATAGATAGATAGATAGATAGATAGATAGATAGATAGATAGATAGATAGATAGATAGATAGATAGATAGATTGGTAAATAAATAGATAGATAAATAGAAACGTATATATGTGTCTATATATATATATATATATATATTATGATACAAATAATATGTGAGTATATGCATATATACGTACATGTACGTACATACCTGAGCACACAGATATGCACGCACATATGCGCGCGCGCAAACACACACAACATTTGAACGAGTCGTGTGGCGGAAAATATAAACCTCAGCCAGCTGGCAACTTAGGAGCACATATCACACAAGTTAATACCTTCTTAAGCGAAGCACTTACGTAAGTTACTGCAATTGCCTTTGTCTCACCTGACCACAGAAGAAACTTTTGCTTTGCCAAAAGAGTAAATAATTGTCATTCTTTAAGTAAGCATATGATTTTACAATAAACGAATATTTTTACCGAGTATACATTTATATCCCTCTTACACCATGAAAGAAAATCATTTTGATAATTTCATCTCATGACAATTTGTTAAAGTCTACAAAAACTGTAAATATACATTATGTGTAGAATTGCACAGTATGAGAATAGTTGCCAGTAAATATTAATATAATAAGACGCCATTTTAAAACGGGAAAATACTGTGATAGACGAACAAACTGTCTGTAAACTTATTGTCTTTTATTTTTCTGTCTAAATTTAGTGCAAATATTACTTAATATAATTTACTCTCAGACATTAACTAATAATTAGAACAAATAATTATTCGGTTTCCTAACGTGACACATCCTATCACTTGTCATTATTTACGAAGCGTTTATTTCTTGTATAGTATACATGGTATAAAACTGCTTATATAACAGGAATTGTAATTGGTGCTGAAGTATTGTCATTATGCAAGCTATTTTCCGCATGAAAATAAGAAATTAATTACTTTTAATTGTAAACAACGAGTTTTTTATATTGTCATTTACCAAATTTTCAAACGCGCTATTGTGATTTCCTTTCATTTTTTCACTCACTCTCTTTCTGTTATCACTCACTAAGTGTGTGTATGTGTATATGTGTATTTATATGTGTGTACGTGTGTGTGTGTGTGTGTGTGTGTGTACGTGCGTGTGTGTGTGTGTATGTATCGCTTCCAAGTGTCTGTGACTAAGAACGAATCTTATCACAGGTCGCCTGCTATTTGCGCTGTTACTCTTTTACTCTTTTACTCGTGTCAGTCATATGACTGCGGCCATCCTGGAGCACCGGTTTTTAAAATTGCTGTTAAACATTGTTTAAATTTATATGGTAGCAATGAAATTTGTCTCTGCATACGGTGCTAAGTGGAGACTTGCCACTGGTTTCCGCACAAATACGCAAAAATCGCGGATCTAGCAATTCT
>NC_068992.1:51013632-51014935 GCF_001194135.2 Octopus bimaculoides
AATGAAAGAAGATGGAATATACGAGAATTTATTATTAATCACGACAATTGTTTCGACATATGTGTGTGTGTGTTTGTGGGTGTGTGTATGCGTGTCGATTCCTTTTGTGGGGAACACTCAGCAACAGGATCAGGAGCATCCGGTGGTGCAGATGTATCTCGTCGGGTGATAAATAAATACAACTCGCTAAAATGACTGTTCCGCAATGTAACTTTCCGTTTTGTAAAGAGAAAAACAGCCAGACAGAGGAAATATATTCCTTTATATATAGGAGATCAAAAATATATTCACAGATGACAAAAGAGAAACGAACACGCAATTCAAGGAGAAAAATATTAAAAATAACCGTAAATAGGTATAGATGTATAAGCACCCTCGGGCAAGCGACGTGGGGTGAGTGCACTCGCTCATACAAGCATCCGCAAAAATGTGAAAAATGTGAGTACTTGCAATGTTGGTAGGTCCTGTTGGATGGTCGACCAACTGAATTACTTGGTCGTGAGTTCGTGTGTAAGTGGGTCAGCATTCCACGGTTAGGTGTGATACAGAGAGTGACAAGGTTGCACCGTTTGAAATTACAGGTATAATCTATTTGAAGGAATTCTAATCACTTTCGATGAAATCAGATTTAATTATCAGCACTGAAACAACTCAATTCCATAGAAAAGGTCATTGTTTCAGAGATGGCACACATCGTATCGAGCTCGGGCTTTCTTTGTCATTCGAGCCTACTGCACCTACACATACACGCATACACGCTCGAACACACACACACACACACACACACACACACACACACACGTGCACTCATGCATGTGTATGAGTGTATGTGCGCGTGTTTAAAGAAATAGCATCTAACGATGAAATATCTTTTACTCTTTGGGAGGTGGGTACTTCTAATATCCCATTTTTTTTTTTCTTTTCATTTTAATTCTCGGAAGCGATAGGTTTAATGTCTTTAAAGACCGTGTTGAAAAATATATATGCATGTATTTGTGGATATGAATACATATATTCATAAATGCATATATGCAAAGAGGGAAAGCGAGAGAGAAAGGAAATTGTGAACTAAACAAGAAAGTAATGCTATAGATAGATTTTACATACATTATGATAATGAATTATCAACTGCTATATAGCCTACATTAATTTGGCAACTGCTTGTGTGTGAGTATGCTAATCTATTAACTGCTGGACTGAAAATTGACGTCGTTGTATGAGGGTCGGTTAATATATTACTGTGACCACACGGATGTTGTATTGCTAGTTCAAATATACCAGAGACCGGTGTAGGTGTTGTAGA
>NC_068992.1:51015504-51016158 GCF_001194135.2 Octopus bimaculoides
CACGGTAACATTTGGTAACTATTTTCCGTAAGTTCGATGTTATTAAGACCTAGAAACGGAAATTACCTCCGTAACAGTCATCTAAATTGGACATTGGTGACGATAAAACAAACCTATTTCGCCACCATATTTGTTTTTGCTTATTATTGTATTGTTTTTGGTTAACTCGTTGTCTATGAGATGGCGATGCAAATTACATAGATGGTGCTGTAAATAACGTAGATGGCGTTTTAAATTATGTAGATGGTGCTGAAAATGTCTCTACTCTTTCTGTCTGGTAACGTTAAATAGGTAGATGAGTAAAAGAAAAGACAACAACAAAATGGAAGCTACATTTTATCAAGACAAGATGGCGTATTTCATAGCCAGGCAACAAAGTTAACTGTGAATGGAACAAATCACGTTTAATGCAGTATCTTACCTTCCGCCAAATGTTACCGATTCAGAAGTAAATTTACTTTTATTTCAATCGATTTCGAACAGGGAAGAAACTCGCCATTCTAGTTAGAGAAGTGTGACATGTGCAATTTATGTTTTTTACATTATTTTTGTTATTACACTACCCTAACTGCTGACCTACCTACAAATCTACCGACCTGACTACATACCCATTCAAATTTCTATCTATCTATCTATCTATCTATCTATCTATCT
>NC_068992.1:51016168-51016802 GCF_001194135.2 Octopus bimaculoides
GTGCTCGTAGTTAATGTAGAAATATTGAACTACTGGAATAAATGGTTTGCCTAGAGGGGAAAACTAACATCAGCGTGAAGTATGAGAATGATTTCGCTGACTGGCTTTGAGCATAATTCTACAATGCAAAAATAATGTACTATCATCTAAACTACGTTGCACTATAATGTTATACACACATACGAACCAACAACAAACACGTATATATGCACACAATAACACAAATATACACATGCACACATATACACCCATTACAAATACATTACAATATCTCTAGACTCTAGCGTTTCTATGCACTATTTTTCTATGTGTGTGTTTCACAAAATTATTTACAAGAAAAATAAAACGCTAACATTAACAACAACATCGCCATCATGTACAAGAGGAATAACTTCTGTAACGACAGTCACGGTAACATTTGGTAACTATTTTCCGTAAGTTCGATGTTATTAAGACCTAGAAACGGAAATTACCTCCGTAACAGTCATCTAAATTGGACATTGGTGACGATAAAACAAACCTATTTCGCCACCATATTTGTTTTTGCTTATTATTGTATTGTTTTTGGTTAACTCGTTGTCTATGAGATGGCGATGCAAATTACATAGATGGTGCTGTAAATAACGTAGATGGC
>NC_068992.1:51017368-51018355 GCF_001194135.2 Octopus bimaculoides
TATATATATATATATAGCTATCCCCGCTAACATTAACATGCATGTATGTATATATGTGTCTGTGTGTGTGTTTGTGTGTGTGTTTGTATGTGTGTTTGTGTGTGTGTGTGTATATTTCCACATTTTATCTTCCTGTACCGTTATAGTTACTTTCGTTATTTGCTTCTAGTTGTCCCTCTATCTCCACACTCCAAACTATATGAATATATATATATTTAAAATATTTTTACTCTCTTCTTATCATATACCTCAATATATTTCTGTCTTCCTGATTAGAAGTTACATCCTTATATCTCCTCTCTCTCTCTCTCTCTCTCGCTCCTTCTAATTTAATATTTTTTTTCTCTCGTTTCTTATCTGTATACTTTTATCGCTCACTCTCTGTCACACTTCTGTGTAACACTATTTCTCTGTTTCAAAGTTTCTCTCTATCTCTGCGTGTCTGTCTGTCTCCCTCTCACCTAACTCACTCCCACTCTTCATCTCCCTCTCTCTGTACTCGTATGTGTCTGTGATCCACTTATTATTTCACTACCTCTCTTTCTCTCTCTCCTTGTTTCCACTCTCCGACTAATTCCTTAGAATGTTTACTGTATCTCTCTCGCACTACCTTTCTCGTTGCATGAATTGATTTTTGTTTTCACCTTTTCTTTCTTACTCTTCATTCTATATATGTGGTTATATTCCCTTCGGTTATACTTCCTGATGCTATATATTTGCTATATATTATCTTCATCTGTCTCTATCATTCTGTATCGCTCTGAACCTCGTTCTTCTTTCTCTTCATTCTCTTTCTCTCACTCTGTCACGCAGTTACTTTCTTTCCCACTCTTACATTTTCTTTCTCCTCCTCTATTTAATTTATTTATCTTTTTTCCTTCCTCTCTTTCTCTCGCTCTCCTTCTCTCTCTCGCGGTCACATATCTACTATAATGCAATGAAAATAAATTCATGTATACACATACGATATATATATATATATATATA
>NC_068992.1:51020865-51024980 GCF_001194135.2 Octopus bimaculoides
AGCAACAGCAGCTTCAATTCCTATTGCAACAACAACAACGATAAAAGCAGTAACAATATTAACAAAGGCAGCAATGACGAGAACGCCATCGAACTGTAACATCCTGTTTCGTCTTTCCTTAAAATCTCCACCTGTCCATAAAACACAACATTATAATCATTGCTCTTATACCTTAACAAGGCAAGTAATTTGGCATTCAACTTCCTGTCTTATAAGTTAGCTTTGTATCTCAGATTAGAAAAAAAAAATAGAAGAAAAAGAATGTCTTCGCGAGAATTCTGAAAGTAAGCGGTACGTTTCCTCGCCAAAGAAATCAAAGTTAATAAATACAACCGTAAACTTACAGAACACTTGATTGGAAAATTCTTTTATGCGAATTATCGCAAAGGCTACAATCTAAAGACTGTAAATTGTCGGTTTGGTATGGTTCCAGTTTTCTATCAGCATTTACGACAACGTTTGGCATTCTCAATGATATTGTTGAAATCTTGAGTCAAAATTAAGATGTATGATTCTTACTTCTGCGAAAATAACATACAACACCCTTTTTCATACGTGCGAATGAAATGTGCTTTAAGGCAGCTGTTAAGAGAGAAATCACGAATGGTTTGATTTTCATTTACTTCGTTTCTCTGTTCTGATTACTAACTCGCTCTAATACAGTTGCTGTTAATTGTATTATAACTTTTATTTTTACACCGCTCATTCCATGACAGAGTAAAAATATACACAGAAATCTATACATAAAGAGTTGTTTTCATACCAGTTATTTACAAACGCCAAATTTTTCAAGGAACATTGCATTAAATTTTGTTTACAGGCTTAAGTTTAGTTTAAATGTCCGTGCACCGATATTTTAAAATATCACGTCATTTTAATTTCATGTTATGCTATAGCAGGAGTTTAGCTGACTAAACTAAACATATTTCTCGGCTTTACTGTGTGATTAAGAAATTCATTTCCTAAATACTTGGATTCAGGCAAGCACCTGAGCATCAACAGCAATGATCCACAATGCTGATCACTGAGTTGTGTCCAAAATTTTGAATGATTGTACAGTAGAATTTATAGTAACTGAGTTGCATATAAATATTCAGTTCGTTACTTTTCATTACATTTCTACTCATAAGCAATCTTTCAATAAAAATTATAAAACAGGGAAAACGAGTATGTTGTTACTTAATAAAAGTTGCATAATAACTGACCTTTCAGAAGTTTGGACTCGGCAGGGAAATTATTTTAAATAAAAGTAAATGTTAAATAAAAGTAAAGTAATGAATATGATGTGAAGCAATACTCTGAAGTAAATGCCTTTCGCTGTAGATTTAGTGCAGTCAGAATCTTGTTAAAACAAATTGCTTGACAGAAACTGTATGGAAACTTACTGAAGGATTTTCTTGGACGGTATATTCATACTATGACTAGTTTAACACAGCAACCTGATGTCTTGGATGTCTTTCGAAGGGTCTATTCGATTACAAGCCTTCCGATCATGTCTTCAATTTCAAAATAACTCCCTCTCTTCCTCTAAGTAGAGGTTTCAGAAGTTTTCAAAAGGTACATGGGTGCTACGATATTTTTTCCTTTAAACTACACAATTAAACCTTTATTTCATATCTGCTTCTTTTATTGGCATTAGTAAAGATTTAAACGCTGAATACATTCCGGACACAAGTTTTTGCTAACTATAGAGCTATATTATCTGATAATCTTCATCGTTTATATCATATCGCATCATATAACAGTTACAGGCGTGAACATTTTATACCAGGTCTTTTATTGTTTTGTGAAATTATTTATTTGCTCAGTTTCGCCCCATTACTCAGCTCCAACACACATCCCATGCACACTTGATTTATTATGGTCTTTCACACTTCAGTAATCTTCATAATTAAATTGCAGATTACCAATTCTATGTTAAAATCTGTTTTAACGGCTTTCTCATGATTTGAAGCTTGGATCTACTTTTACCTACAAGTCTCTAGTTTGGACAAAGCTGAAAGAAAAATAGCTTTTGATCGTTGGGATACCACGTTTTTTTACTTTTGTTCGGCAATATCAACATGTAATCTATGATTTATTGGTAAATTTTACTACTGGCAATTGTAACACAGTTGTGAACTAATCTGCTTCATAACTATGAGGTTCTTGGTTTGTGTGAAAGATCATAATAAATCAAGTGTGCATGGGATGTGTGTTGGAGCTGAGTAATGGGGCGAAACTGAGCAAATAAATAATTTCACAAAACCTTTATGCCTTAGAGCTGAATTCCTCAATTTCAATTTAATATTGATTAGTAATTCTCGACCGAGGGTAGAGAGTTAAAACCAGACTGAGAGTTGCCAGGATTCGAGCAACTAAGAGTAAAATGTTGTTATATTGTATCAAACACCTTGTCTAGTTTTCCATCAGCTACGATATATTGTGGTAGACGAATAGCCGAAGTTCCCTCATACAAAGGAAAATCTTCA
This sequence comes from Octopus bimaculoides, assembly GCF_001194135.2. NCBI lineage: Eukaryota > Metazoa > Mollusca > Cephalopoda > Octopoda > Octopodidae > Octopus > Octopus bimaculoides. The sequence goes on from NC_068992.1 coordinate 51,023,337, forward strand.
CTCTCCCATACCTGCAAAAATTTAAGTCAGCCCTCCAAGGTAAGGAGCTACTTAATGAGGTTTAATATACCGCTACAATAAGTGACTGCACTCGTCAATAGATACAGCTAGCTGAAAGGGAGTTAATGTGTCTTGTTAAGTGTCCAGTCAACGGAGACAACTCAGTTCTGGAAACAAAGTAACAGTTACACTGTAATCTATCATGTTAGATATGTCTGCTCTCTAGGAATAATCAAATACAAGCTGTAACGTGCACGCTGTTCGTAGTAGGATTTGAAACCTAAGCCTCGACCTCAGATAAGAACATTTACCAAAACACTCTTCCCAGAAGCGTTTTCTTTTATATTCCACGCAATGCTAACTCTGTTCAGGAAACCTATGGTAACATAAGGTCCCAACTATAGCCGCCTCGTATTAATATGTCATGCTGTACCTTGTATTATACATATCAAAATGTATTACCTTAATAAAAAAATGCTTGAAAAGTGATTCCGTTGCTGTTTTAGGGCATCCAAGCAAACCCGTAAAAACTTGATGGTTACCATTTGCTGAGTCGTTGTTATGAAGCCATCAGGTAACCCTGATTGAATAAATCATACAGTGAAAAGCATCTTAGCCGTAAAAATAGTATAGTATTCTTAGGCATCGCACACCATCGACCACATTATCCAATGTCTTCTTCTTTCTCTTAAATTATAATGAGACTTGGCTGCTATTTTCAGCAGATTGCAAGACCACGTAGATGACGTTCACAAAGCGCCGCTGGTTATCACTTCATGTGGTCGCCAATATACGTAAGTAATCTTGTCATTTAGATATCAAACAATAACCACTATGCATTGATACAACAACACCAATAAACATTGGGCTCTACTTGAAATATTATTATTGTCCTTAAGCACTTTTCTCGTAAATATAAACGCCAAAATCACTTCATATCTATTAATAATAAATGAAGACATTTCTCAGAAACCAACCTCGACCGAGTATATATTTATACTTTTTCTTTCTCTTCTAACGTTAGCCTAGAAGTAAAGTACTGTTCCATTGTTTTAACCGCAATCTGAACTAGATATTTCTATGCTCATAGTTGTCAGGGAAACATCTTCATTGCAATATCTGTCTGTCTATCTCTCTCCCTCTCCCTCTTTGTCTCTCTCACTCTCTTTCTACGCACACACACACACACACACACACACACACATATAGGGAGCAAAAATACTGGAGATTCAGCATACACCACATGGAATATTTATGAATTAAAAACTGGTACTTAACTTATCGACCCCGAGAGGATGAAAGGCAAAGTCGACCTCAGCGGAATTTGAACTCAGAACCTAAAGACAGGCGGAATACCGTTAAGCATTTCGTCCGGCGTGTTAACGTTTCTGCCAGCTCGCCGCCTTTGGGAGAAGGGATAATTAATATTAGGGAACTGAAGTACTTTCTACAGGTAAATTGAATAATGTTGGAATTAACTTGCTTGTAAATTATTTGCCTTGTGTCTCGTGGTATTCGCCATAATTATTGGAGCTAAATAAATTATCTACAGCAGTGGTTCCCAAACTTTTCATTACCAATGATCCCTTTTACTTAAATGAATTTTCCCACAAACCTCTTTTTAATATGTTTATCTTTATATAT
>NC_068992.1:51025014-51026530 GCF_001194135.2 Octopus bimaculoides
TACACAAAAGAGGCGACCCTTTACAGGACACCTTACATGCTAGAGAGGGCAGCCAAATCCAAACCACGAAAAAAGTAATTCCAAGGAGAATGAAAATAATTATTTACAGTTAATTCCAAACTCGAGTTTCTGTATTATTTATATTATTTATTCATTAATACAGAAACTCGGGTTAGAGATTAACTGCAAATAAGTGTTGTTTTCATTCTCTTTGGAATTACTTTCTTCGTGGTTTGAGTTTGACTGCCCACTCTAGCATGTAAGGCGTCCTGTAAAGGGTCGCCTCTTTTGTGTATAGATATTATACACTTTTATATATGGAAATATGTAGTCTACTGACTTTTATTACGCATGTTAACCACTGGTATGAAATTTTTATAAATTTTCTACCCTTTTAATTTTTACAGTATATATATATATATATCAGAAATTTTGAATTTAGTTCACGAACTACCTTTGCTGACTACAGGTTGAGAACTAAGAAGCTTCAGATCAGTCTGGGTAGAGAATGAATAGATGTGAATTTCATATCTTTCCAAGACGTTTTAGTGACTTTTTAACGTAAAATGAACATGTTCCAGGTAAGACTGGAATTAAAATTTACGTGTTTCTATGGAATTAATTCCGAAATGATAGGGTTTCTGATGTAATGTATTTTCCGAACAACAATAAGGTTTCCTAGTATTGAGTTTTCAGAAGAAAGCTAAATTGCTTCGTGCGTGTACTCGCGCACGTGTGTATATGTGTGTATATGTCTACAGAAAAATAGAGAGAGAAAGAGAAAGATAGAGAGAGAGAGAGAGTGAGAAAGAGAAAGACAAAGAAAGAGAGTGAGTGAGTGAGACCGACGGAGTGATCAAATCTAAATAATGCTGTAGATTTGGGTTCAAATATTCCCAGCTTCTCAATATCTTATCGAAACTATGTGCCATCCACGTATAATAAAATAACCCCAAGGCATTTTTCTGCTTGAGTCCTTAGCAAGGAACACATGAAAGCAACTGTATAAAATACACTTAGTCACCAAGTATGACATTCAAAGGGTTCTAGGAGCATTAGTATCTGGTACTCATGATTCCACTGGAGTCCGGTCTTTTTATTTTTTCAATCTAAATAGACCTACATTTACCAATGTTCTTTTTCTCGGTGGAGTTTGAGGGAGAATTAACTGATATTTCTAGCAAATCTAGCTAACTTGTTGGATGACTCTCAACTTCTATTCGCCACCAAACCCAAGTGTATCAGGCACGAATATTATAAGCCTTGAGTATAAGAATTCATTACACTCGCATGATTTCAAAATTCGAAGCAACACGATTAGTCTTGAAAATGCCATCATCTACATAAACAAGTGTCAGATAAATTATTGGATGCTTTGAGATTCAATTGGGGTTCGTTAGTTTTTCCAAACGAATATCTACCTAAATACGGACTCCTATACATTGATATTATATTATACTATATATATATATAATACAAATATATATATATATATATATATATATATATATATATA
>NC_068992.1:51028152-51028735 GCF_001194135.2 Octopus bimaculoides
GTGTGTATATATATATATATATATATATGAGCTTATATGTACATATATATATATATACAGAGAGAGAGAGAGAGAGGCGGAGGAAGGGAGCGTGAGAGAGAGTTAGGCAAATAAATTGATATGTAAAATGGCTATGTAGATGTAGAGGGAAGAATATGAATCTAAATGTACGTTTGTGAATTTGACGATAGAAAAGCTATTAAGTAAGTAAAAGGAAAATGAGAACAAAAGAGAGAAAAAGAGATACATAGAATCAACTACGCATGTGAGAGACAGAGGGTAAGACAGCACAGTGTATTAGTCCTTTTTGTTTTTCTCTCCCAATAATCTTCTTCTAACTGAAGATCAGTCATCCACGCATTGCACTGCCTTTGCAACATAGTAACCTATATTTTTTATTGAACTAAATCCACCCTATTCAAAGGTGCATGATTCTGCAACAATTGTTGATGTTGCTTGCAGTGCAGGTTAATCCACCGAGATTTGCCCAGTCAACTTGATAAAGTAGATTTATGCTTAAGTTTCGGTCCGTGCTATCCTTTAGTTTCCTTTTCTTTTTGGCATATATATATATATATATATA
>NC_068992.1:51029044-51042084 GCF_001194135.2 Octopus bimaculoides
TATATATATATATGTATATATATATATGTGTGTGTGTGTGTATATTTATGTGTGTGTGTCTGTGTGTTTTCAACGTCCTTTTCGGTAATCATTTTCGTGATGGTTTTATTCTTCGTTCTTTTATTTTTCGTTTGCATTTCTTTATTCAATGTTGCGATGATGACGATGAAGACGATAATGGTGTTTAACGTTTAGGATGTTGCTATTCTATTCTTCTGCTTCTCCTCATTCTTCTCTTCATTCTCCTTCCCCTTCTTCTTCCTCATTCTGCTCCTCCTACATCTTCCTTTTTCTTATTCTTCCTCTTCTTCGTCTTCATCTTTACTCTTTCATCATCATCATCATCATCGTCATCATTATTACCATCATCCCCTCCTCATTCCCATTATCAACATCCCCTTCTTTTTTCCTTTTTTTATCATCCTTCATAATAATAATAATAATAATATTAATAATAATAATAATCACACTATTCTTTTCCTTCTCTACTCCTTTTTCCTCCCTCCTTCCTCCACTTCATCTTCTTCACTTTCTCTTTCTTTTCTTCTACTTCTTATTGTTGCTACTGCTACTGTTGTTACTATTATTATTATTATTATTGTTATTATTATTAGTATTATTATTCTATAATCACTAGAGCGTGACTTGTTCAGCTTTAACTAAATATGATATTTACTTTTTAGTCACGCAAATTCGAAAACTCCATGGTGCAGCTTTATTTAAGCACAAACCTGATTATCTCCCTCTTCTTCTCTCTCTTCTACTGTCCTTCACTCTTTCGCTTTCTGTCTACCTGTCCGCCTCTGTCTTTCTCTCTCTCCCCTTCTCTTTCATTTTACTTTGGCTCCAACTTTGAAATACTTTAGGATCACCATTTATAAAAGTTTGCTCATTCACAGATAAGATGCCCTCTAACCAAAACGGCCACAGCTTCGGAATCGTCACGTAATTTTTGAAATTCTAATTTTTATAAAAGCATTAACACTCACAGAATGTTCCAAATCAAGTAAGTATTAACGCTACATAAAACGCAATTATTTTCAAGAATTTGGCATCGTCCTTTATCCATTACCATTACAACATAGCATTTCTTTAAATTTCATTGTTTGTTTCGAGTTGATGCATATCGAAACGTTGCGGGGATCGTATACAGCAAATACGACGCAATTGTTCAAGTCTTGTGAACGTATTGTAGAATCCTCAGATTAAGTGGCACAGTTCGCCTAGCTGTAAACAGGTACAAGTCGGTGCGTACAAATCACTGATGTAAACATTGAAAACCTTGTATTCTAGGAATGAAAAAAATACCAGATTACTTGCTATAAATACACCACTTGAGATAGTATATAGGGCGCACCTATTATTTATTCCAAATATTTCTAAGAAATCCGTTCGTGCTCTGTAACTACACGGATATGTAATTAAAATCTAGGTATTACATTGTATCTCCTTTGATATGTATGGTTTCATTATTGAAGAATATTATTTTTTATTATTTTTGAGAGCATAGTTTGAGATGCAGAAATTACCGGCAAAGACAAGTGGTCCAATTAATTCTTTGCATAATAAACTACACCGTATTGTATCTTCTAGCAAATTAATGTGACGTTCGTCTGTAATACATGGCTTTTCAGGTTCCCAGTAGGTGTAATTTTTGTAATTAATTGAGCCATTTAATTTAAATATAACCTTTTCACCCCAAATGAATTTTTGTTGGCAACAGTGCCTCTTCTCCATATCATTTAAAATACCATCAACTTGGATGAGCAAATGAGCTATTCTTGGAATGTAACTTTTTCAATGATAATGCCAAAAAATGTAATGGACGCTTGATTTTGTATTTCCTATCACACGACTCGCTTGCCCGACGAATTTTCATAAACACCGGCCTTACGTTTCTGTTTCCCTTTCTTGCTTTGTGGCGATTGTCGATTTCCAGGCCAATTTTTGTGGACAACCTGAACAATACCCTCTGCTTCAATCATTTGATATTCAAGTATGTTCAAATCGCGTAGTTGAGTCTGTTTGAAACTCTCTTATAAACTGTCTTTGAATTTCGGCTGCGATTTTAATCTTCCAGTTGCATTTTATGATAAATTTCCTTTGTTCATTTCTTATTTTAGCCTCCTTCCTTATTTCTAATGAGTTAAATCTAAAGAGAAACGAAAAGAATGTCAAAGTGCATCTAATCTTTTTTGGTTTACACTATATTAACACACAATTTGTATCGAGTGCTAAATTTTAGCGCACATATTCACACACATTTTGTGTTTTTCGATGTTTGCTTGTTGGTGTATTTGTGTGTGCTTGTTTACATGCATGAGTGCGTGCGTGTGCGTGGTTTATGTTTACTGCTGAAGAAGCTAGGATTGTGTTGAGAAATGTAATTTTGCTGTTCGGTAAATACAGTTATATAGTTTATAAAATTCTTGACTAAAATAAATAATGGAATCAATATAACTGATAAAGGCCGTCAATGTCAATGCAGTGCTACAGCATGACCGCACTTCATTGACAAAAGCAAGCAATGAATAAAAGAAGAAATAGAAATATCAACAGCACCAAGTAGAAGGAATTCTTTTTTCTCGTTTTACTTGGAGACATTTTTGAGTAATGCATATCTCTAAGTAAAACGAGCAACGAATTGAATTAATATATGTATTTGATTTCATATAAATGAAATTTCACTTGCGGGAAATTGTATTTCTGTGTTGGAAATAAAACACATGTAATCTCCACGTTCATTCCAATCACCACCAGTACTAATATCATCTCGTTTCATTGTATACATTGCAGTGCATAGTAAAGAGATCAAAATCAAATTGAAGCCGAAATCAAATTTAAATTCAAATCTTGATGGAGTATGTAAAAATCCTATTTAGATTGTAATTTAAATTTTGTTTCCGACAAGAATTTGATTCTGAGAGTCTTCTGTATGCTGAAACCAATACGAAGAATGGAAATGATTTTTAGCAGCCTTCCAAGTCACGCTATACGAGCATAACAGTGAGGAATGGCAACATTTTTTTGCATTAGATTTTTTTTCAGCTGCTCAGGTCACATTGCATAAATAACATTTCTATAAACTTTCCCATACTGAGAATTTCTACTAATCACAGCCTGGTAGGTATTTCATTTACTTATATTTAGCTATCATTTTATCTTTTTTTTAATGCAGAACCGATATTAGGCACGTGCTAAATGCAATCAGTTCTTTATGACATCTCTGGCAGTTGCTTATTAATTAGGTTTGTAAAAGTTACTAAAAGAAAGCAATTCTTAAATTATTGACCGTGTTGATATTTTTTTATGAATTCATGTTCCAAGAAATTTCAGGTAATTTCTGAAGATTATTGAATATTTAAACTACAAGTTTTTCACAAATTTAAATATTCATTGCATTCACTACAGAGTAGATTTTAATACTTGATAATCAACATTATTCATTTACAAAAGTCTCTCACTCACTCACTCTACCTCTCTCTCCCGCCTCTATTTTCATTAATGATAATTTCATATATATTCATTTCAATGTTTTCATTTTAAGTTTTAATTCGCTATTTGCAAATTGCAACACAGTCTCTCGTTCCCTCTCACCCGCCTCTAATTGTTTTCATGAATAATAATTTACTTAATATATATTCATTTCAATTTCTTAATTTCAAGTTTTATTTGTTATTTCAGATGAGGAAACCAGGTATTTTGTTGACATAAATTCGCTATGGAAATGCCCTCAGTTTATTGTTTATTCATACTGGAAAAAATTATATTGGACAACTTATTAAAATTTACTGGACATTCAAACTCATGTACCTTATTTCCCTTCCGTCGTTATCTAAGAATTATCAAGTCAATTGGTTGCTATAGCTATTTGATACGCTATAGGTGTTAATATATATCTATGTGATCGCTGCTATGTTTTTGCACACTAAATGCAGTTGGACGAACTTGATATTTGTTTCAGAAACAGAGATTATGACTGATAAAATAATGAAGTACTGGCACTGCAAACACATTGTATGCCACTGTTTTATTTCATGCATAGAGTTCTGAGGTCAAAATTTTCGTTATTCGGCTGTGATAGTCTTTAGTGACACTTATTTTGTTACAGGTACCATCGTAAGATATATTTTCATCCTCCCCCAGATACCTGTAACATTCATCGTCAGATACAGGGGAAACAGTCACACCATTCATGGAGATGCTACTAGTCTGGTTTATAGTTTTCCCCCTTCTGTTTTCTAAAGCCAAAAGATGTGTTTTTAGCTGGGGTGTAATTTTATGAATACAACAAATTCAAAATTTAAAATTCAGAACATAAGACGTACCACGTTATCTGGTGTATAGCCGCAGTTCAAAGGGGCACAAAACCTAAAGCAAATATGTGTATGTGTGTATATATATATATATATATATATGCATATATCCATACGTATATCTACATACTCACACATACACACACACACACACACGCACACATATATATATATGTCAGCATGGGACATCACGAAACGTGTACAACAAAAAATTACATAAAAGGGATATTAAAATGTAAGAATGTAATTCATTTGTATATTACCATGTAATGCGAGCAAATCCCTATTATATCTTGTCGTGAAATTCGTTTTGTTATACTAAATATCTGAGTGTCTCGACCTAAATATCTCGATTTAACGACGAGCCATTTAATACCTCCATTTGCTTTTGCGTGGACATTTCCAAAGATAATTAGCAGAGGTTGCATTAGTTTCAGACATATCACAGAAATATCCAGTTTATAAAGCAACTTCAAGATAGTGATGCGTCACTTGAAGTTTTTCAAAAGCATTTTGTCAATAATGGACTGATTTACCATAGATTCTTAATAAAATATCATATACATTAGATTATTTTATAGTGTTTACATTGCATTCGTATATATGGCCATGAGAAAAACCTTTTGTATTTAAACAACTTTCCCTTTAATATTGTTTATACCCCCTTTTTGCTCACCCCCTCACAACTGCTCTATCGTAAATTTGGCTGCAATTTACATTCATCATCATTTAATGAGTTTAATAATTTCAAGTAATTTTCTATCATAGTCAATTTCGGTGCAATTTTATCATCACTTAAATCATAATCCTAAAAATTATTCATATATTTTTCATTCAGTTACGTAGCAGATGATAATAATCAAAAACTGCATACATTACACTCTAGCATTTTACGTCTGCTTGTACTGAAATAAATGGTGTACTTTCAACTTCAGTTTGAATTATATTAACAATTACTCTATTATTTGCAAGTACAATAGAGTATTGAATTTTACTTGAATTTCACGAAAAATGCTTTCATTCTTCTTTGGAAGAAATTCTAGATACAACAAAATAAATCTATTTCAGCAATATAATTCAATAATCTAGTTATAATTACCTTTCCCTCATATCCACGCAATGGCAGATTTGTTCGCAAGCATAAAAGAAACGTTTATGAATCATCTTGAATATGATCTATTTTCTTCGACTAATTTGTTACGCTGTTCTTTTCCATATACAGCGAACATATTTTAAACCTTTTCTAACTATTTAAGTGGTTGATAAGCATAAGAATGATATTTGCAATCACTCAGAAAATGTTTATACATATTATAACCTCATTCGGTTACTACTTAACCCGATTTCAACTGCAAAAGAAAAAAAAAATAAATAAACAAAACAAAACAGAAGGAATCCACCATGGGCAACAATAAACTTTTTGCCGATGCATATGTGCATAACAATCATTTTATTAGTAACATCTCATTGAAACATAACCTTTTGGTGGGACATTTTCGTTTCCATGTACACTGTAACTGTATGGTAAGAAGCTTGCTTCCCAACCACATGGTTCTGGGTTCAGACACGCTGCATGGTACCTTGGTGTCTTCTACTATAGCCACAGAGCCGATCAAAGCCTTGTAAGTGGATTTGGTAGACAGAAACTGAAAGAAGCCCGTCGCATATGTAATAGGATTTTACTCTCTCCCTATATATATATATGAATAAAAACATAAATTAACAGGGACCTGAATCGTCTGAAGAATGCCGATGGAGAATTCTTAAAATTGACTTCAGTTACGGCAATTTCTGTTGCCTCATCAGTTAAGCACGCTCGATTCTTCAGCTTTTTTTTTATATATATATCAAAATTATTATTATTATTGTTATCATTTAAAATAGTTTATTCGGCTCCAAGCGACTTAAAGCTTTGCGGGCTTCTAAAAGAAACCCATCTCCTTCAGGTTCAGATTACCGAATCTAAACCCTCTCAAGGCGAAAACCTGTAAGAATCCAATGAAACTTAAAGTCGCATAGAGCTGAATCAAACTTTAAATAATAATACCTGTAACTCTTAATTAATGTGCTGAGTGTCCTTTTCTTTCGTTTATATAATACACACGCACACGCACACACACAGATGCATACATAACTGGTGCGCTGACTGTTTTGTTTTGCTTCAATACTGTATCATACAAATTTTATAGATTTCCACATTAATGTCGTATGTACACATGAAAACAGCTTCTCTTTAAATACAACATATTGATAGTGAGATCTAGATAGATCAGCGAAACAAGTTTATGGAAATGCAATGGCCATCGAGTATCGTCTTTACCTGTCAACGGTGATAATATTTATTGTTCTATTACTGACTTCAGTAAATAGAATGCACTGATTTACTTATAACGCTTTCTTGTCAACTATTTCGAATAACAAATTACTGGTATGTTAAAAGACCATTGTTTTAATGCTTTTCTATAATAAAATGCATATCTATAGATTTTTACTTGCACCTAGTGCAGTATGTTCATATTGCCAACACAAATAAATTTTCTGTTGTTGTTCCTGTTGTTGTTCCGGTTTTGACTCTCTCCTCGGTTGCGCATATTCTAAGATATTAATATGGGCCCCCGAGTGAGAGTTGGCTGCTATTTCTACCAGATTGTGCATTCACGTAGAAGCATTCGGTTTGCATCTGGCCAATTATTATTTCTCACCTACAATGAACTACACATGTGGCCTTAAGTACTACGATTGTGTTCTTAAGTGCCGCATGAACATCAATCATTTATAGCGAGACGCGGATGGCAGAATCGATAAAGGGTTGAACAAAATACTTTGAGGTCCCTTAGTGATATTCTCAATTCATACCCCTCCAAGGTAATATTTACATTTCATTCCTCCAAGGTAGGGGCGATGAAGTTAAGGTACTAAATTCATATTAAATTGAGAAATCCCTCCTCCACAAAATAGTGTGTAGTGAAAAGTGTATACACTTATATCATAAACTAAATCAAGTATAACATTGTGGGTATACGAGATTGGTTTAAAATCCGCTACAAGCTATGATTTGGAAGGGGATGTTCGAGGTGCGAGGACAAGATCATTAAAACTTTTCTTTAGTATTTCAACGAATCAATTATTTGTGGGAGATCGACTATAAGAAATGATGAATTTTAACCAAGAGTTATTCAAACTTGCTGGAAATAGACTAAATTGGAGATGTTATTTCTTTATTCAAAATTAATAAAAAGAATAAATAAATTAAAAGCAAAAGAAACTTGTTAAAAAGTTGTTTTTTTTTTACTTCTTGTAACTGATGAAGAATGGCTAATATTGGCAACGTTAATCTTCTGAATGACTCAAAATTCACTTCACACGAGCAGACCCAACAATTTCTTCTCGTCCATTTCCTTCCGTTTTCAACAGACTTCCTGTTTGTGACATCACGGCCTTTGATAAAATAGCATGCAACTTTTCAGATGTTTTTGCTTACGTTAAGTTTCTAATTCTCAATACCATCGTGGTTGATGATCTTGTCCATGTTTTTGTTGTAGCTGCAGCAGTTGTTGTTGATGTTGTTGTTTTATTGTTGTTGCTGTTGTTGTTGTGGTGGTGGTGGTAGTAGTGGTGGTGATAGAGTTGTGGTAGTGGTAGGGGTTAGTAATATCAGTATTTAGAGTGTTAGTAGTTTTCTATTCTGGTGGTGTCGATATTTGTGCTAGGAGCGGAATTAACGATGATGTTCGCGATGGTGTTGGTGACAGTGGTAGAACAGGAATGGGTTGGTGGGCATTACTACAAGAGTGTTAGTGATGGTGCTAATACACGAGTGGGTTAATAAATGATGTTTATGAAGTTGTTGGTGATAGCAGCATATACAGGTGGGTTGATGGCCATGGTCATGGTAGTGTTGGTGATGCAGTGTATTAATATAGGAACGTTGGCATTGGTAGAGCATTAATGGCGTCAATGAAAAAAGATGTTGACGGTGAAGATTGCATGATTATAGTCCTCATAGTAGTAATGGTGGTGTTGGTGAGTATTATGGAATGGGTGTACTTCAGGTTCATTAGGATGGCATTTGCGCTTGGAAGTACCGTATTATAGAGAAGCTTGCTTGTCATGGTGATAGCGTTTCATGTAGTGAGTATCATGTTGTGGGAATACTTATTGGTCATTAGGATAGCAGTTGTGTTAGGAAATACCATGTCATAGAGAAAGTTGCTGGTCGTTGTGACAGATCTTCCAGTAATGAGTATCATGTTGCAGAAACACTTAATGGTCACTTGTGGTTGAGGTCATGCTAGAGAGTATCAAATTATTAGAGTACGTAATTGATATTGTGATAGTGATCGTGAGGAGTATCAAGCTATAAGAGTACTTTATGTTCTTTGTGATGAGGCTTGTGATAGAATCCTTTTTATAAAGGTACGAAGGGATTATTTTGTGATGAAGAGTATCATCTTATTGGTGATCATTGAGATGGTGATCACGATGAGGAGTATCATATTTATTGACACACCTAACAGTTATCGACGTACTGCCTGGTGGTGTTCGTAAATTAACTTGCACGTTAATTTCACGAGCAGGCTGTTCCGTTGATCGGATCAACTGGAATCCTCAACGTCATAAGCGACGGAGTGCCAACAACAATGCTCCTTGTGGCTGACGTTACTTTCGAGTAATTTATGTTATTGTTGATAATCTGTTTGTTCCACCTGTTCTTGTTGTTATTATTGATGTTTGTTTTGTTATTATTATTGTTGTTGTTGTTGTTGTTGTTGTTGTTGGTGGTGGTGGTGGTGGTGGTGGTGGAGGTGGTGACAATAGTTAGGTGATAGTGGGGGGTGGGGGTGTTCATGAAAGTGATGAAGCTGCTGTTGGTGGTGGCGTTGTTAGTATTAACTGTCTTTCAGAGTTGTTACTCCTTCTCCTTCCATCGTTGTTCTTGCTATTGTTGCTGATGTCGTTGCTGATGGTAGAGGTAGCAGTGTATCTGGTTCTATTATTATTGCTGGTGTTTGCAGTGTTGATGGCGATGCTATTAATGGTTACGGCGTTAATGGTGGTGGGTTTAATGGTAATGGTGCAGGTGAGATTGTCTTCATTTTTGTTCCTGTTGATGCAAGTAGTGTGAAAGGGTTGTGGTGCTGGTAGTGGTGATAGTGATATTATTATTATTATTATTATTATTATTATTATTATTATTATTATTATTATTATTATTATTATCATTATTGTTGTTGTTGTTGTTGCTGATTGTGTTGGTTGTTGATGTTGTTATTGAGAATATTGGTATTGGTGAGTATGCTTGTGGTGTTACGGTTTTACAGGAAATTTAGTTTCCGATCAAAATAAAATCCATTCCAAATTGGTTTTTGGTTTTTCGTCTCATTTCTTAAATTCTCCGTTCTATCGGTTCTCTCTTTCCTCCACCTATCTTCTTCTCCGTCTTTCGTTCTCTGTTTCAATTTTTGTCCGTCTGTCTTTCTGTGTGTGTGTGTGTGTGTCTCTCTCTCTCTCTCTCTCTCTCTCTCTCTCTCTCTCTCTCTCTCTCTCTCTCTCTTTGCCTCTGTGTCTCTGTTCCCATCAATACACAGCGTAATGGTCAACAATACAAATTAATGCTCCAAGAAGATCAAGGGACATTCAGTAACTGTTTGGAAAGTTATATACTTATATACACTGTCTTCAGTAATAACAAGCCTAAACCTTTTTTCCAAGGTCTTACCTTTAATAATGTTCTTCATTCTTACTTTTAAAGGAAAACAGCAAAAACAAACAAAGACAGCAAGGAATAGCAAATGAAACTATTGCTTTCACGACAAGGTTTATGAGAAGGGCGGGAAGGAAGAACATCGTACATGAGTGCTGGGATATCCTGAAATCTCTGGAAATAATGAAGAGTTGAATTCACAGATACAAAGATGCTCCATCACGAAACATTGTACCTCTTGAGAAAATTCTATTCACAGGTTTTTAGTTGTTTGCTATGATTCTGCAGGACTACATGTACATCATTAGTTACTCGTCTTGTTGCTTTTAAGGCAATGCATATAGCGAAATCTTTTGAACGTACGGAAAACTGCTTTGCAATATTTATTCCTGCTCATTACATCAAAGATCAAATCCTGCCTTGGTTATTGCTACCTTCCATCTTTCCGATAAAGTAAAGCGCTAGTGAAGCACTGCAATCGATTTAATTGACTGACCTTTTCCTTCAAATTTTAGGCTACATGCCTATGTTGGAAACAGTTACACCGGGGAGCATAAATTTAGTCGAGTTAGAATTGATACTGGATTTTGACTAACTTTTGGCCTCTGAATCCAAAACTAATCCCATTTTCTTTGTATCACATCTACTTTTTGAGCTACAAGATACCTTCACTTTATCTCAAAAACAAAAGCAACACAAAATTGCTGAATCTAACAATTTTGAACTCAGTGTATACAATATTTAAAAAATTTACAAACAATAGAAAATAATAGAATATTATTTGACTTTAATGTTTGTATAAATTTATTTTGTTCATAGAAGTATATTGTTACTGCAAGATAAATTGTGTGAATGTATTTTAGATAAAAATTGACGCTTATAGTATTTCTTGGAGTGTTCAATCTGTGGACAATTTCGCTTCATATTCAAACAATAGTCAACCATCATATTTACATCCCATTGACCCTGATTTTGTTCCTCTATAACCAATTGAGGACGCAAGTAATATTGGCAAACAGAGTCAAATGATGAAATGACCGTGACACAGCGGCACCGAACACAAGGAAGAATGCCGATTGATTTGTTGTATCTCATACTAGAAGTCTCCAAGTAAATAACATTCCTCTTTAATATCCGTTTCCTAAGTCAAGCAATGATATAAAATATAGACATACACAAACCTGCATATATACATATCCATACACACGTACAAACCTAGTTACATGAACAAACCCAAACACGCACAAACACACACACACACACACACACACACACACACACACACACAGACACACACGCACAGACACACACACACTCACTCACACACACATACAGATACATAACTATAAGATGACAATTGTAGGGTCGTTTAAGCGCTAATCGTTTCAACTCGATATGCTGTGACTTAATGTCTGCCGAGGTCAATCGTGCCATCTATCATTTCATCATTTCGGTGCCTATAAATAACGGGTATATCTTTTAGTGGGACCTATTCTTGCCTTTTCTTCTCTCTAGTTACGTCTGGCTTTCTAATATTTGAAGGAAATCAACTGTAGCAAGACTCGAAGCACGATGGCCAGCTCCACGGTGTCTAAAAACGCCCAAGGCACACCGGCATGTTAGCCATCACTATGATTCCATCATGATCCTAGGTATACATGTATAAGTATGTATGTACCTAAGAATCTAATCCGCTATCTTTTCTGCCTTATATTCAACAGTTCAAGGGGAAATAGCTTTGATTCTCTCCTTTTGTTTCTTTCTGTTTTCTTTCTCGTTTTCGGTTGTTTCAACTTACCACCATTTATATCTTCTTTATTCTCGCCTTTTTTCGATTTTTCTCTTATTCTATCGTTCTATTTTTAGTTTGTTAGGCTATGTAGGCAGTGCCTGAAGAATGTGCTAGGACCCCAGATATGTTAAACATTACTGCCGGCATGCTTTTATCACATAAAGCTAATAGTAGTACATAAAAACATACAGTGTGCTCATTAAATAATATTTATATTTCACCAGATGCAATTCATTTTCGTTGATCTTACCATCACTGAACAGCAGAGAATATGTGAATGTGAAGTAGATACGTAGGTGTATGCAAATACATAAGCACGTGCTTTTAAAATCATGCAGTATGTGAGTGTTAGTGCTTGTAAGTTTATATTAATGTGCGTACTTATGTACTTAACATTTCTAAGTGATATTTGTAAGACACCTGTTCATATACAATATGCAGATGCTTTGTATCACATCACTGACCTATTTCTGAGATTTCCAACGTATGACACATTTTTAACAAATGGGGAAGAAGATAAAGTCATTGTTGCTATGTATCATGCTAAATAAATCGCTCTGATATATACTTTCGCACATTAATTGGGGTTCATCTTGGACATTTTTCATTCGGTATATTTTTACGATTGAAGTGTCTCATTTCTACCTCCCTTAAGATTCAGAGACATAGCTTTGTATGTGTGTGTTCGCGCGCGAGCGTGTTTGTGTGTATGTATAAACATATAAGAAAAGTAGCTAATTAGAAAATCTCAATAAGAGATGAAAGTAGTAACTATACTGAGAAGTAATGTTTATCGTGACAACAATATGGCTACTTATTTTATCCAGCTCGAAAGAATGAAAAGCAAAGTCGACTTCGACAGGATTTGAACACAGAACGTAAAGACGGACAGAATGCTAAGTATTTTGCCAGGACTGTTAACGATTCTACCAGCTCACTGTTGAAAATTCCTCTGTTTTTCTCACCACTCATTAACGCGCTAGAAATATATATATATATGTGTGTGTGTGTGTGTGTGTGTGTGTGTGTGTATATATGTATATATAACTTAGGAGAACAGAGATTTACATATCCAGGTTCAATTACTCAGTTAATCACATCTAAGAATATGTGAACAAGGAATTGTATTCCGAAATATCATCGGACTATAGATAACTACAAGTATATAGTCCATTTTTTTGTATTATAGTGCATTGTTGTACCATTCAAAACTTTTTATTCTTTATAT
>NC_068992.1:51042286-51043539 GCF_001194135.2 Octopus bimaculoides
ATACGAATTTACCTTTATATATACATATATATATACAAAATATTCTATAATTATATACATACTTATAATTAAGGGTCAGATAGGTGCCTCGCCAGGTACTGAATTAGAAATAGATGCTAATGTCTTTTCAACTACCACAAAAATCTCCGAGACAATAACACGTTTTTATGCAGGTAAAATGTGTGTTATTGCCTCGGAGATTTCTATGTTAGTTGAAAGGACATTAGCATCTATTTCTAATTTAGCACGTGGCGAGGCACTTAGCTGACCTTTGATTATAATTATGTATATAATTATAGAATATTTTGTATAATTCACCTAAATTTTTTTTTTTAACGGATTTACTACTTGGTAAATTATTACTAATTTTACCCTTAGTGGTTGGGTATTCCTAGCAGTGCGTTGAATCCTTGAGCAAGAAACTTTGCTTCATGTTGCTTCAGTTCACTTAGTTAGCAAAAATACGTTGTACCTGTATTTCAAAGGGTCAGCCTTGTCACACTCTGTGTCACGCTGAATCTCCATGAGAGCTACGTTAAGAATATGCGTGTCACACTGTGTTACGCTGAATATACACGTGTCTGTGGAGTGCTCAGCCACTTGTACGTTAATTTCACGATCAAGCTGTTCCGTTAATCGGATCAACTGGAAACCGCGTCATCATAATCGACGCAATACCAACAGACTCTCACATCTATGTACACATGAATATATCTATGAGTATTATTAATATTTTGTTATTTTATTAATCGAACTAGCTACCAAAGATGCCTTATTTATGCAAATCGGTATTATGTTTTAATAAATACATAACAATAACGACTACAGATACAATATCACCATGGACAGTTAGAAATGGTTACTTAGTTACTAATGAAATCTCATGAAAGTTTGATAAAAGTCAGCTTCTCCCTTCATCTCTTCATATTGATATTGTGTGTTAGATTTTAAGACTGTGCAGTGATTTTAATTAAAATTAAGTTAATCACGCAGTGTTGGCTGGAATGTGTGGACGTATGCAAATGTGCATATAAGTATGTATGGGTGTGAGTGTGCATGTTTGTATATATGTATGTATGTATGTATGTATACGAACAGATATAAGTATGTATGTGTACTGTAGTATATTATAGAAACAAACATTTCTAGTTTCATTAGTTATCTAAGTTTACAATAATATGTGTGGGTGAGAGTGCGTGTGTGTATAGACATAAATATATATGAATATATATAAATATATATATATATATATA
>NC_068992.1:51043889-51048681 GCF_001194135.2 Octopus bimaculoides
TCATCATCATCATCATCATCATCATCATCATCATCGTCGTCGTCGTCGTCGTCGTCGTCGTCATCATCATTGCAGTCGTCGCCACTACCACCACCACCACCATGATCTTGATGATGATGATGATGATGATGATGATGATAATCATCATCATCATCATCATCATTGTAATCATCGTTATTTTCATTATCATCATCGTTGTCGTCGTCTTTTACTTCCAGCTCCCTCCCCCATTCCTCCTCCACCTCCTCCTCCTCATCATCATCATCCTCAAAATTTTCGTCGCCGTCATTATTATGGTAATCGATTATTCAATTCTAGACTATTCCTAGATTAGTAAAAAATACTTCTGTAACTAAATACGGAAAAACTGCACCTTATGTTCACCGCAGTGTTACAACGAAATGTTAATTCGTTTTACCAGAATCACATTCTTTCTTTCCTTCTCTTTCTCATTCTCCCCCTTCGTTCTATCTCACGTACACACACTCATGCATGCAGATACAACAAGGAAGTGCAATATGATGGCTCGCCCAGCAAATAATAACAGTAAAATCTACGTTCTGAACTAAACAAAGGTTACGTTTAACTTTACATTATTTATAAACAAAAAAGGGGTCAACATTTATTTCCGAGCCGTCATGGCCATTAATCCCTAAGGGAACATTCTACGGTTATGTTTTCCCCTCTTCCCGTCGAGTTATCACAAAGAGATATAGACTTTTGTGACTCATTACTGTTATACGTTTTTCCTACCGAGACGTTGTCTCCGTCCAATTTTACTTACTGTAGGCAATAGCTGTTAAGTTACTTGCATTTACAATCTTCTATGTGCGCTCGTGTGTGAGTGCTGTTGGAGGCTTAACTTGATGTTGTTTAATTTTATGTGTGTGTTGCAGTTCTTATTGCTAAGCAAGTCATTGAAACTATTCTCTGTGTTGTTATCAAGAGTAAAGTCATTATACTTTCTATTTAAATTATATTTGTTCCGCTGCAAAACATTCTTGTTCATCGAATATTGTTTTTTTTTTGTTTTTTATTTTATTTTTTACTTGTTTACTGTCTGCAGAAGCATAGTTTGCTTCCGTTCGAGATTTAGGTGTCCCCTCTTAAAGAAGCCATTTTATCATTTAAATAAATGAAAAAGAAAAGCTTCTTTTTAAAGTAAGTCTTCTTTTTTTTTTACTTTTTTGTCTTAAAGATGGCGGAGAGGATGAAATAAAATGCAAACAATTAAGCAGATACTTTCTTATGTTGTAGCTTGACATAAAGTAAACACAATTTGATTAAATCCTACTCCAAATATTCAATACTTGAAAATTCCATGACAAAAGGTTTCAAAAATACAAAACAACGACAACCTCAAAACATGATAAATAGCAGCAATACTGCAATAATAATTATGGTTTCTGATAAAAGCAAAGGACCAGAATTTTTTAAAGGAAAGGATTAGTCGATATCAACACTCACACTACTTCGCTGCTACTTTCTTCCATCGACATTGGAAGAATAAAAGACAAAGTAGACCTTAGCAGAATTAGAACTCAGGACATCAAAAACCAGAAATGCCGTTTCTACCAATAATAGTGTTCCTATGGAAAATCCCTTGCAGGATTAAGATACATCCTCTAACATTCAACGTTGAAATGCAATAGAGATATCTTAAGAAGTCATTTCTCTTTCTTCTTACAGACAGCTCTACATTCAATGTTTGAGATAATTATAATTTAAAATTAGAATTTAGAATAAATTCAAGCACCTGTACTGAAAAAGCTGTAGAACGAACAGTAATATAGTGCAAGGTGTGCGGAGGGGTGGAGCACACAAAGAGGTTATTTTAATATATGTGAGTGTGTTTGTGTCTGTGGTGGTGGGTGAGTGTTGTAGTCGGAGGTGTGCTACCTTAGGAAAGAGGCAGGCAATTTAGCTACCGCACAAGATGGCAATTATCCACGCTACGCAACTAAAAAAGAAGTAACCATTGACTAATCAGATTTGATTTGTTTGTTTATATAATTACATCAGATTTTGTCCTACAGATATCTGCAAGTGTCTCCATCTGGTATTGACCAGTTCTCCATATATGGAAAAAAGATTACTTCGGTTTTTTCGAAGGAAATTTTAAAAGCTGTAATGCAAACCACCAGTTTCTTTAGTTGGCTAACTATGTATGGGATGTGAAGTCCAAATGTACACTACATGCAATCAAGTGGAGGATCGTAGAGAAAGCTACGCAATATATGAATGAATCAAAGTGATTCAAGTTAGTTGAATGATAGCACACTACATAATTCCAGATGCGAATGTTCTAGCAGATATTGGCACATAGAAAAGTTTCTGTTTTTGAACTGGAGGTCACCAACTGCTTCGCATTGAGTAGATATCTCATATACTTTGACTCATCTGCCTAATATTCTACACCAATTAGATTAATCATGACTTCTACAAACAAAGAGAACGAAAATCTTGGGTTATTATTAAATTTTCTTCTGTTTATTCTCGTTCCACTTTTTGCATCAATCTCCTTCATGCTTCTTTCTCGTTTTTCTCATGATTTTGCAAGAGTCATGGTTTACAAATAGGTCTAATATATATATATATATATATATATATATATATATATATATATATATATATATATACATGTATGTATGTATGTATATATATAACATATGTATATAATATATATGTGTGTGTAATACTTAGAGAGTTACACACATACACTCACACATGTATGGAGATTAATGCGTGTGCGTGTATATATACTCTTTTTCCTATGTAAATTTATATACGCGTGTGTGAATGCGTGCATGTGTATTGTATACGTGCTTATAACCACAAACACACGCACAAACGCAGAGACACACACAGTAACACAGAGACTCACACACACACACACACACACACACACACACACACACACGCACATATATAATTGTATGTGTATATGTGTGTCTATCGAAAATGCCATAAATAAACTCTTGAATGAAAAAAATAATTTGAATAAAAGAAAAAAAATTCCTTTCCATCAAATTTGACGAGTTTCCTAATTCTAGACCTGAGACACGAAAGCAGAAAGAAAACAGTATGTAGTAAAAGTAGTATAGTTGTCATATAAAACACTAGATAGCCTAATTAGGTCCATAGCAAACCGCCTATTATCTGTCTCCTCTTTAGGTGAACATTCGTCAACTGATGCCGTATAAATTATTTTCTGACCTTCTAGAATAACTTAGTTGTCTGTGTGTCTGCTGTGTCTTCAGTCTTAACCGGCATAGTTGCTGCGCTGCAGATCAGTTTTCAATTCATGGGTATAAACCATTATTTTCTTTTTTTACTTAGACATTGTTCTGCGGCCATGGTGGGGCATAGACCTATCGGATTTCGTCGAATAAATGGATTTCGGTACTTGTTTTTTAAAACCTGGCATTTATCCTATCTCTAGCTTTTGCTGGGCCACTAAGTTATGGAGGTAAACAAACCAGCACCGGTTGTCAAGTGTTGGGTGTGAGGTAAACGCAAAGCATCACGCGCGTGCTCACTTACACACACACACACACACACACACACACACACACACACATATGAACAAGTTTTTTTGTCGAAATGGAGGACATCAGCCGCTCAGGAACGTGTAACTAACACCCTGATTTTGGCCTCCTCCGGGTTGTATTATTCTACACCAGCTACATTGATTATGATTTCTACAAAGGAGACAAAGACCTTGTTTTTTTTTTTTTATTTTCATTCTTTGTACTCCAGCTTTTGCATCAACCTTCTTTGCGTTTATATCTTCATTTTTTTTTTCTCATGTTTTCTCATAGACCAGCGTCCTGGTTTTAAATACATCGAGACTGAAATATTAATTGCCTTTCATTCTTTCGGATGGATAAAAAAAATACCAGTTGAACACCGGCGGCAATGTAACTGATCAGCTTTCAATCCCAAAACTTCTGACCTTGTGCTAAAATTTGAAACCAGTATTGTGACGGACCATTAGACGGGAGAGCTGGCAGAATCGTTAACACACCGGGCAAAATACTTAGCGGCATTTCGTCTCTCAACGTTCTGAGTTGAGATTCCGCCGAAGTCAACTTTGCATTTCCTCTTTCAGGGTCGATAAAATAAGTACCAGCTTAATACTGGGGTAGTTGTAATTGACTGATACCCCTCCTCCGAACTTGCTAACCTTGTGCTAAAAAGTGGAAACAATATTTTGACCGACTATAACACTGTGACAAATTCTTCTTTATGACTATATTTCGCAACATTAATCCGTTTAGAACGAAAGAACGATACAATTTTTATTTCATTATTCATCTCTAAAATTCGCTACAACATCTGACCCTAGCAACACGAAATCCTATAAATCCAAGATACATCATTATCCATCTCTTTAAGTATATATTTTTTGATATCCAGGAAGTTATTGTTTTTTCTTTCAGCTATATTTCTCTAAAACACATCGTTACACATAACATTTGAATATTACCGACTTTGTATATTCATGTGCGGGTAAAAACAGTGTTGTACATTATATGTATTCAGAGGTGTATCAGTTTCTATGCATTTATGTCGGTATATATGCCGGTATACATACATTCATATACATACATTCATATACATACATATATACATGAATATGTGCATATGTGTATATATATTTATCAATATCAACGTCTCTCCCTCTCTCTCTATATCTCTCTCTTTCTCTCTCTCTCTCTCTTTCTCTCTCTTTCTCTCTCTCACTCTCTCTCTCTCTCTCTCTCTCTCTATATATATATATATATATATA
>NC_068992.1:51049815-51050484 GCF_001194135.2 Octopus bimaculoides
TATATGTATGTATGTATATATACATAGTTATATATACATATATTCATATATATATATATTTACATTTATATACAAATAAATATTTGCATATAATGATATATATATATATACATTTACACACATATATATTTATGTGTGTGCGTATATATATATATATATGTGTGTGTGTGTGTGTGTGTGTATATATATATATATGTATACGCGAATATTTACTCATAGGTAAACAGACACACATGTACATAATGATATGTGTGCGTGTTTGTATGTGTGTGTGTGTGTGTGTGTGTGTGTGTGTAAACATGTACTAATGCAGATGCACATAGGTACATACAGGCATGGCCTAGTCGTCAGCGTTTCAATCTGACGATACTAAATTTTTAGTTTCGATTTCCACACCAGGCTCGGTTTGTGGTCTTCAGCAAAGCATACAATTTTACGCTGCTTCAGTGCACCCAGGCTAAAATGTACGGCAGAAATAGAACTCCGATGACCTGGCATTTCTTCAGTTCATCTATCGTTACTTTTCATTAAAAAAGCCATTATCTTTTTGATATCCCATGTGCATTTTCGCTTCTTTCTTCTTACTTTCCCCATACCATTTTCACGTGTAGTTTCTATTTCCTTTTTAAAACATATTTCTATTATATATATATATATATATATATATAT
>NC_068992.1:51051161-51051995 GCF_001194135.2 Octopus bimaculoides
TGTGTGTGTGTGTGTGTGTGTGTGTGTGTGTGTGTGTGTGTGTGTGTGTGTGTGTGTGTGTTTGCGTGTGTGTGTGAGTGAGTGTGTATGTATATATGCGTGTATATATATATATGTTGCCTGTGTATATATATATACACATATATACATGTATCGAGAGAAAGATAGAAAAGTGAAGGCGAAGTTGTGAAGTGGAAATATTGAAATATTAACTTTTTTGAGTCTGAGTTCACGACATGGTGTGAAATGTTTGCTTCAATGTTCGACAAATTGTGGTCCATAACATCTTGCGTGCTCATTGAAGAATGCTAATATGAGTAAGTTTGCAGCAGTCATCATCAGCTTCCCCACTACAACGACGACCACTGAAGAAGTCTCTACTTGTGAATCTATCTACTAGCAACAGCAGCTATATACTTAAGTCTCAGTTCTGCTGCTTTAGAAACAAGGAAGGACAGGTTATTGTGACCATTGGACTCTTCGCATTCATGTGTTTTCTCTTCTCATTCAGGTGTCTCGAATTTAAATGACAATGACCACACATGCAGCATTATCGCCACCACCCAGGCAGCTTTATTCCTCTGTCTTCTTTTCTATCTAACCCTCATTTCATTTTCTTTTGTCTTATCGCTTTCTTTCATTGTTCTTCTCGTCTTCATCTTACTTCTTTACATATTCTTCCATTCCTCTCACACTCTCTCCCTTATTATATGTGTGTGCGTATGTATATATATGTATATACATATATACATACATATATCTATGTGGATATGTATGTATGTATGTATTTATCTATTATCTATCTATCTATCTATCTATATAAATATATATATA